>NC_072478.1:91742039-92042039 GCF_027574615.1 Eptesicus fuscus | reverse complement strand
ATGAAAGTGATAGTGCTTCTTTTATTTTGTGGCTGTTGGCTCTGCCATCATCTATAGATTAAAATCTATATTGGTGTGCCATTCAAGTGCTTTGGTTCTCAATGCTTGCCCTGGAATTTGTCTTAGGAAAGGAGTTCCCTTTGTTTAGGAAAAATACTTTGATATGTAGCTTGAGGGGAAAAGAACACCCTAAAGGCATGGGTCTGCAGGAACCTAAGTTACTAAGAAGATAACTAAAGTGATATGCCATAGAAAGAATCCAGGTATCTGGGGTTAGGAGTAGAAAGTGAAGAGAGAAGAAAGGATGGAAAGACTGTGAGAGAAAATAGAAGGACTGGGCAACGTGGCCTGGAGACTTACTGGACCAAGAATGTTTGCTATTGAATTTCAGCCTGTTTTTCTTTCCCACAACTTCAGTAAAACCTTTTGTACACACCAGAGCTTTGTATGAGTCGTCTTTTTGGTGGTAAAATGAAAAATGCTGAGATCCAAACTGTAATCAATGTAATTACATGGGAGGAGGGCGAGATGCTTGTTGGGGAGAGAGCAGGACTTATATGGTCATGCAGGCCACGAGCTGCTAAGGGTGTGTGTGTATGTGTGTGTGTGTGTGTGCACGTGGAGAGGCAATTCAAATCCTAGGCATCATAGATTTGTGCATTTGTCATTCTCCAGCACATAGCAATAAGCATCTTGTTCTAAAAAATCACCATGTTATGACAATTTCCTGATAAATGGAAGTTAAGTGCCCTGAGGAAGGGAAATGTCTTTTTCTAATTTGCACAAAAGTGATATACAAGCTGGTGGTGGTGCGTGGCCTTAAACTGAATATATTCACAGAATAGATGCCCCAAAATAGAGGTGACCAAACTAGAAAGAGGACCTCAGGATATTACATGTTGTTCAATCTGTCAGAAAGAGTTTTGCACCAATCAAGCTTAGGAAGATATTATGGGACAGGATAATCTCAGCTGACATCAGAGTAACAAAGTAGTACTAGTACTAGGTACAACAGAAATCCAAGGGTCAAAGGGGGTGGGAATGATTAACCAGGGAACTTAGATGCACATATGGAAACAGACAATAGAGTGTGAAGGCCTGGGAGGGGCGGGTGCGGGTGGAGAGGGTCAGTGGGAAAAAAACAACCAACCAACCAACAAACAAATGGGATATCTGTAATACTTCCAATTATAAAGAAAAAAGAAACAGAAATCCATACACTGCTACTTTCTCCACTGGTCTTTCTACTGCTCCCTAATATATGCACAGACCTACTTGAACTTGTACATGAGTAAGAGCTAGAATAAAAATGGGCGTGCCCGACGTGGCATTGACATTCCACAGAATTATCCAGGGGGCTCATCGATGCTGCAACAAGGAAACGGTGGGCCGCCCAGGTGTGGAAGATACTGCAGTGTCTTTCTCCCACCCCCAATTATAATGTGAACAGGGCATACACGTCTCGTTCTGTGCCTTTTCTGCATTCGCAATTCCGAATCGCTTGCTTACACTTCCCTTTTATTGCTCGGTTTACAAGCAATCATATCACTCCACACAAACCATAATTTCCTCTTTGTTATCTTTGCTTCCTTCAGACAAACATGACTCATGGAAGAAAATAATAATGAACCATTACCTTCGGCTGCCTGCACTGTTGGGATGGGAGTGTGCCAAGAGTGGAGATTTAACGCGGTATTAAGGAGGGCAAAGTAAATTGCACTTCCAGAACACGTGAGCACCCTGCAGTGTGCTGTTTACTTTTTCATATACTTATCTGAAACCTCTGATGATCCTTTTTTTTTTGGGGGGGATGGGGCACAGTAGTTTATAGAATCTGAGCTATTATAAGGTCAACTGTAAACTATTATCTAGTAACAGTTATTCTAATAAGAACTTACTCAGCTCTAGCAAATGGTCATCATCATTGGCTTCTTCATTCACTCACTCACTCACGTACTCACTCATCTATCCTTCATCTCTCCACCCACCCATTTATTCCACAAGCCTTCTCTGAGTGTCCACTACTATGCTAGACACTGTTTCAGAGATTGCGATACCAGGGGGTGTGTTGTGATGAGGGTGTGGGGCACAGTACCTGTCTCCTTAGAGACAAGTGTTCAAGCTTGGCTGCCTGCTGGAATCACCAGGCATGCTCTAAACAACACCAATGTCCAGTTGCCCCTCCAGAGATTCTTATTTCATTGTTTTGGGATGAGGACTGGGAGTCGGACTCTTTATAAACTCCTCGGGTGGTTCTAACCTGAAGCAAAAGTTGAGAATCACTGGCTTAGAGTTTACAACCCAGCAAGGGACACAAACAATAAGCAAGTGAATGGATGAATAGCAATTATATGACACAAAAGGCCGAGAAGACTGGTGCTGCATGCTTTTTGGGTAGCTCTACAAATTCATGTTCTGAGATACGGGTTAGTAAACTGTGACTGAAAAGTAAATTTTGTTGATCTGTGTTTTCCTGCATTTTTCCCAAGGTGGGGTTGTGTTTGTAGTAACACATTTCCCTTATGGCAGATTTTCTGTGAGGTGATGGCCAGAAATCTGAACTTTGCTCTTTTCTTGCTATGTCCTCGAGTTCCTTTTCCAAAGTAGAAACTCTGAAATGCAATAGAAGTATACGAAATGCAGTATGAACACCTAAATGCCTTTCCTCCCCTAGCTGAGAGCAGACTCGTTTTGCGTGGCGGGATGGTTTTGGCAGGAAGAGTATAAACTAAAGTCAGGGGAAGTGAGATTTCTTTTTCCTGGATCCTTCACCATCTTTGTGCAAATCCCTGAACCTCCACAAGTCCCCGGTTCCTCGTCTGTAAAATGGGAATGATTACAGGGCTTTCTCCCAGGGGAACTTCTGATGTGAGGATTAAATGAGATAATACACACAAAGGAAGTAGGCCGGTGCTAGGCATGGGAGTGTGCTCCGTAAATGCTGATCCCTTTGCCCCAGTAGACAAAGTCTCCCTGCTAGAAGATAAACTACAGATGTCACTCCAAGGGGGACAGCTGACCTGTTTGTTCATCTTTGTGTCCCCAGCACACGTTACACACATAGCAGGCATGCAGATTTTTGTGGCTGGAATAGATTGATTTGGGTTATATTCATGCGTCTAGCTGGTAGGTCCAACTAGACCCCTACTCAGCTGAAACGTCCAGATTCTGGCAGCAAATGCCATCTCAAAGCCTTATGCATGGGTCCACCTTGTGAACTGGCACATCGAGGCTGCTTCGCATTGCCCTACTGTGTAGGCTGTGTCTGCAGACCTTATTCAGTCTTTCAGTTGGATTGTGGGAGTATTAGTAAACCAGAGTGTTGGCACTGCTTAGCTGGTCTCAAGGTCCCAGGCTGAACCCCTCATCTCTTATTTATTTAAAAATATATTTTTTTTTATTGATTTCAGAGAGGAAGGCAGAGGGAGAGAGAGATAGAAACATCAATAATGAGAGAGAACCATCAATCAGCTGCCTCCTGCATGCCCCCCACCAGGGATCAAGGGATCAAGCCCGAAGCCTGAGCATGTGTCCTGACCAGGAATCAAACTGTGATCTCCTGGTTCATAGGTCGAAGCTCAACCACTGAGCCAGACTGGTCGGGCCCTTAACCCTGTTTTAACTGCTTCCCCAGGGAACCCAGGGAAACAGCATTATGACCTGTGTGCTATTCATCTACTAGACCTCCTTAATGAATGATGTCAGGTCAAGGGACACCAGCCCTTTAAAAAATCACTGCTGGGGTTTGCTGTCTCATGGCCTAGTGGTATCTTATAACCAACGACGATTAATTCTGCTAGAAAAACCACAGTAGCCACTGTATTGTACAGGTTCATCTGGGCCAGCAATAGGTTTTAGTAGGATGCAAGAACTCAATGGCAGCAACCTATGGTCATGAGATAAAAACCCATCCAAGTCACATGCAAAACAGGTACCCACTATGGCCTTCAGGGGGAAGAAAACGCCAAAACTCGTAAGGGTGCTCTTTAATGGAGGATCAAAACCTTTATGGACACATGAAAATTAATGAGCAATTTCTAGGATGATACAAAAAATGTCAATGTGAACTTTTTTTTTTCCAAAACAAAACAAAAACAAAAAAAACTCATTTGAGTTTCATGTGTGAATTCATTTTCCTGCTGGGGTTGCAAGAGAGCCACTGATTCCCCGCAGCAGTCAGCAGCCGGGATCCAAGGCACCCAGGCAGGGCTCTGGTTCTGGACTTCCAGCGGAGTCTGGTTCTCCAGGGAAACTCACCTAGCTTCCATCTCCCGCCTATGAATGGCTGAAGGAGCCAGGAGGGACATTATTTTAGTCTCTATAATGTTCGAGTTAGTTGATTTTAGAACATCTGATACTTAAATGTTATACTTTTCCTTTTTTTTAAAAAAAGCCCCCACCTCCATCCCTCACCATACTGCAATTCAGAAGCTCAGAAGCTCTTTGTGGTAGGAGAGCTTAAAACACTCATTTTTTCATTCATAACCACAGTGATCACCGTTCACCGCTCTACCTTCCTTTGTGGAGTGTTAAAGTCTCCCAGTTTGTCTCTCCTTATGACAAGGTTTGCCTCTCTCATGTCTCACACAGACGACAAATGCCTTTGCTTTTAGAGAATTTCAAAAGCTGGGTTAAAGTTCACTTTAGATATTGGGCCAATTCATTGGCTCACACTTGTTTTATTGTTGTCTCAATTATATTGACTTGTACAAAATAGGCTATTAGCCTGTTGCTGACCATTACCTATGAGAAATATGATAGAGCAAAAATACCCAATCACCAAGACAGATTCGTTTTGGCCATAATCTAGAGTGAGTAATAATCTGTTGCTTCAACAACAAAACCCCAAATTCTAGGAAATGCTTGAAATAGCTCCTGTATGTCATGCCATTTAGTTCTCACAAGTCCTTCTGAGGTTGGTGCTGTTCTTAACATCCTGTTCCAAATGAGGAACAGAAACAGAAAGAGGCTTGAAAACCTTGCCAGAATCACACCCTAGCAGGTGGCGAAACCAGGATCCCAGGTCGGCCGTGTGGCCAAGAGCTCTTTCTGCATCTAACCTTCACTCCGGGCTGCATCCTGTGTCAGAGATCAAAACCTCAAAATCTCACTGAGCTCACAACAAGGACAGGGACTGTTCCTTCGGTCACATATTCACCCTCAGTCTCCTCATCTGTACAATGAGAACATGGTCGATCCCTCTTTCCCACTTGCGGGAGTTTTTGAGGGAGTTTTGTAAAAATGCTTTGAAATTTACAAAGCACTGTAAGAAATTCAATTGTTCCCCAAACACCCCCCAGTGCAAAGAAATATAAAAAAGAGTCAGTCAATGCTGCTCACAGATTCTGATCTTCAACTACTCAATGAACAGAGCCTTTTCAAGGAATTTAAACTTAATGAGGGGTCTCTGCTAAAACTGTATCTGTGAGTAGTACTTTGAAGCCCAAGTCTTAGAATCTTCATATTAGAGCGAATCTGAAAGGTCATTTAGTTAAAGTCTTCCTTCTTTCTGATGCCTGGCACACCTCCAGAGTAGTCTTGAAATGACAGACCCCTTTACCATGAGTCTCAGTGACGGGAAGCTCATGACTATCAAGGGAGATAACTGACCACTTCAGACAATTAGAAACTGCTTTCTTACATTACACTATCTCACTTTTGGTTCTCCACCCTCACATCTTTGCCATTCTAGGCACAGAGAATAAAGAGAAAATTTCCTTTTTGTAAGAATATCACAACTTGCACAAAGAGAGGGGGATTTTACATTTGGCTTCCTCCATACATCATTCCCTAAGAACTGACTTCTAGCTTTAGAATGAGCCACTGAAACGCTGAATGTTGTACTGTAATAGCTCCTCAAGCACTGGGAGGGGGATGTGTCCAACCCATTATGGCTGTGTGTCTCGTGAATGGTCCTCAAAGTGCAGCCCAGTCACTTGCAGGGGCAGGCAATCAGAAGTTCAACGCCTCCTGCTTTCCATTTCAATCCCACTCATCACGCACATTTTCTACAACATGTCTGCATTCAAAGACTAAAAGTCATTTTCTTCATTTCCCAAAGAGCTTTCCCTGCGGACCACAGGGAGAACCATGAACTAATAGACAGATGCATCATGTTAAAAAGGGTGTAAACACTTTCCTTTAATCAGTACCCAGTCGATATTCTCCATCATGAAAAACTAATGAGTTTCTCAACTCCTCTCCTCAGATGTCATTGCAAAATATCTATCGGAGGCATGTCATCTGTATTTAATGAAGGGACAAGCATTGTAATTAAGTTTTAAGCTATTTCTTCAGCATGAAGCTGCCACTAAGTGTGAAATGACTATAATTCATATTTTTAAGACCTTGAATTTATTATCATCTATTTTCTATTCAAGGTTAGGGGTATGGCACTCAGTTGTTCAAGGATTCAAATTCCTCTGTGCTTTGTTATTCCAGGGTGAGTGTGCCTGTGCTCAGATGCTAGGCAAGGAAAATTGTCATTAATGAGGTAGGTGGCATTTTTGAAAAAAAAAAAATCAAAAGAACTGAAAACTCATCTCCTTTTGTGAATAGGGTATGGGGATGAAATGTATAATTGGGTGAAAGGGGACTTGGCATTCCTCTATGAATTATTATGGTGGAGAAAATGAATAGGAACAGCAGACTAGAGGCCCCAAGTAAAGCAAAGCTCTGCTGAAGTATGACTAGTGCACACCCGTGGATAAAAAAGGAGCCTAAATTTTGAGACTGGTTGTAAAAGAAAGACGAATAAATGATTCCCTTTTGAAAATGACTTAGTATGAATAGAAACAAAAGACATATGATTAATCAGTGCTTAGACAAGATTATGGACTCCAGGAGACTTTGACAGCTCTCCTTTACTCTTGCTCCCCCCCACTCATGCTTTTGGGGAAAATGGACATTGTAATGATCCATCTAATCTAAACCCCTTTGTGGGCAATGGTAAATATAGAAGACATTTAGCCAGTGAATTTAAAAGTGAAGTGTAGGGGTTATGTGTTTGTAGCAGACAGACCATGATAAGCCTAAGGATATGCCAAAAAGGATTTTTTTAGGAAGTAAAGTTCAAGCTGAGAGGTGAAAAATAAATAGGATTATCCAGGAAAAAGAGCAGAGAAAAATGTTTCAAAAAAAGGGAATGGCAAGGCTCTAAGTGGAGGCTCTAAGGCAGTGGTTCTCAACCTTTCTAATGCCGCAACCCTTTAATACAGTTCCTCATGTGGTGACCCCCAA
This sequence comes from Eptesicus fuscus, assembly GCF_027574615.1. Taxonomy (NCBI): domain Eukaryota; kingdom Metazoa; phylum Chordata; class Mammalia; order Chiroptera; family Vespertilionidae; genus Eptesicus; species Eptesicus fuscus. The sequence goes on along the minus strand of NC_072478.1, from coordinate 92,034,800 downwards.
CCATAAAATTATTTTTGTTGCTACTTCATAACTGTAATTTTGCTACTGTTATGAATCGTAATGTAAATATCTGTGTTTTCCAATGGTCTACAGCAGCGGTTCTCTGGTTGAGAACCGCTAGCAGGGTCGCCTAAGACCATCGGAAAACACAGATATTTACATTATGATTCATAACAGTAGCAAACTTACAGTTATGAAGTAGCAACAAAAATAATTTTATGGTTGGGGGTCACCACAACATGAGAAACTGTATTAAAGGGTCGCGGCATTAAAAAGGTTGAAATGAAAAAGAAAACAGCAAAAAAAAGAACTTCATTAGCAGATGACAGAAAACTGAACTTTAAGAGCCTGTGGGTTTGGTGAAAATAAAGCCAAAAGCGAATTCAAACTGTAGAATCCTGGCCTGGTGCAGGAATGAGAGCCAACATGCACCTATATGGTTGGGAGTGTCTGGAGGGGCTGCAATTAGGAAGACTGGTTAAGGTTTTCATGGGAGACTGTCAGACTCCTAGACTGCTCTAAGGCATTCTAGAGGAAACAAAGAAAAGGCTGAATGGTTGAAACCTACAAATTGAGGAGAGAGGGCTCCCAATTAAAAAGAGAACTCCACACACACATCTGCCCCAGCTCCTTCCTGAAGATCGAATGCAGTGATGAAATGGACCAAAAAAGGGCTCAAACCAACAAGGGTAAAGAAAAGGAGAAGCAGCAAGAGTAGAAGAAAGATGTTGACAAAGCTTTGGAAATGAAAAAGAAAACAGCAAAAAAAAAGAACTTCATTAGCAGATGACAGAAAACTGAACTTTAAGAGCCTGTGGGTTTGGTGAAAATAAAGCCAAAAGCGAATTCAAACTGTAGAATCCTGGCCTGGTGCAGGAATGAGAGCCAACATGCACCTATATGGTTGGGAGTGTCTGGAGGGGCTGCAATTAGGAAGACTGGTTAAGGTTTTCATGGGAGACTGTCAGACTCCTAGACGTTTCACCACTGTATATAACACAGGTGATCAGGCCACCCTCACTGTGATGAACTAAATATTGTACTTCCATCCCAATTCATATCTTCAAAACCTAATCACCAATGTGATGGTATTAGGAAATGGGCCTTTAGGAGGTGATTAGGTCACAAGGGTGGGCCCTCATGAATGGGATTAGTGCCCTTATAAAAGAGACCCTAGAGAGCTTCCTTATCCCTCCTACCATATCAGGACAGAATAAGAGGATGGACATCTATAAACCAGGTTGTGTGTTCTCACTAGACACTGAATCTGCCGGTGTCTTGGAGTTCCCAGCCTCCAGACTAGGAGAAATAAATTCCTGTTGTTTATAAGCCACACAGTCTATTATAGCAGTCCAAACAGAGTAAGACACATTATGGAAGACTTGAACTCTAGGCTCTGTGATAGGATACCTGAGAGTAGCTGTGCTATACTGGAAACAGAAAATTAAGTAAAAAATTATATATTGAAGAATGAGACCTCCTAGTCCCCACCTGAACACCTTGGCCACAAAGTTCATCTCAAACAAGGGGATAGGAATCTTCTCTGGAAAAATTGACTGGCCCAAGAGAAAAAAAATACCTACAAATTCAGATATTTGGGGTCACCAACCTAAAGATCCCAGCCTGATAACCCTACCTGGAAGCACCCCCCTCAATGAATCCCATTCACGTGAACAAAACTTTCCAACAGATTCTTACTACTCAGCTCTCAAAGATGAATAGACATCCATGAATCACCAACCACTTGAAAAAGTCCCATCAAAAAGCCAGAGACCTGAATAATAATAATAATAATAATAATAATAATAGAGAACAGAAGAAACTTGAAAGTATCAAAAAGTAAAGAAAGGATAGTCCATACATGAAACTAATACAGGATGCTAGAGAAGGGAACCATCATAGAATAAAGAACATTTGAAAATTGAAATCGAAGAGGAGAAATTAAAAATTTAATGGAAGGACTGGAAAGCAGAGAGGAGAGCAGAGGGAGAAACAGAACAAAACAAAACAAAACCAAAAACAAACAAACAAAAAAACAAACAAAAAAAAAAAGAAGAAAAGGTTGGAAGGAGTGGAAAGAGTAATAGGAGATGAGAGGCTGGGGCTATCATGTAGAACCAGATCATCACTTGCAGGTTTCAGGTGAGTGCTTTGTTTTGAAATTTTATCTTCAAGTCAGTAGGAGCCACTGAAGAACAGCAGAAAAAGGAGTGATGGCTGGCCCAACTTGGCCAGGAAATCAGGCCAGGTTATTTAGTTCTGACATCTGATGGTCTCACTCTCATTTATATTATATTCTAACAAACCATGAAAAATTCTGGATCAATAATAATAATAATAAAAAAATCTACTGGCTGATTTTAAAAAAGGGATCATTTCTAGTTCTCAACTTATTTCAGGTAAAAACTGTAGTCAGCTTGTTTCTCTAGACTCCCATTACTCTTTGTTTTGAAAAGGTTATAATTGGAATAAAACAAGTCTGGCTTAGAGCCAGGATCATGAAGGGTGTAATTAAGAAAGATTTCTGTCTACACATCCAGCAGGGCCATCCCACTAAGGGGAAAGAAAGGAAGATTTAAAAGCAATTGTGTGTTTTTCAAGAATAATACAATAATCTACATCACACATTTTACATAATAAAAGGTAGCAGCTGACATTTTAATAAAGATACAAACAATAATAAAGTCTCTGCTCTGCTTTGAGGCAGAAGGTAACCTCAGCCTAGAAATTTCAACAAATATACACACTCACCCATGCTGCTCTAAATGGATGAGAGGTTAACACTTATTTTTGATGTCATACCTGCCCTGACAACATGAATAAGAAGTGCAATTATTACCACCCCATATGTTTTTATCTTTTGAATAATTTTCTTTCCACATTGTAGGCCCTTACATTAACATTTTAATCTAAAAGATATAATTTTAATTTTTAAATAAAAGCCACTTGTCTTAGATAACAAGAATGTGTCACATTGCCTCTCTCAAATTCATATGAAAAGGGGTTCGCCCTATGGGACAATCAGGAGCCTCACTGCACATGGCTGATGGCTGAAGGTTTCATAGATACTATAGTAATGGTTTGAGGAAGGCTTGTGGAATGTTTTGATTATTAAGGTGTTTCCCCCAATATCTTGCTGGTATCAAAGATTAAAACTCTAGAACCACTTCTGGGGCGTATGTTTAAAGCATCTGATCTGAACTACAGTCCCAATCAATGCTGTCTCAAGACTTGAAGAGAAATGAACATCACCAATAGCAGGTGCCTGAGAATGGATACTGAAAGTGCCTTTTCCTTATGATTATACTTCCCGGTGGTCCTTACAAGACACAGAGAGAAAGGCTCACAGCCTTTGAAGCTTGGCAAAGTCCCGTAAGATACTTTGTGACTGGCATCGTACTCTGTATTGCAGACTGGCCATTTTATAAACCACACTCATCCATGAGAGCAAATGATATTTCTTTATTGTTCTTACCTGACTTAATTTTTCTCTCAAACTTATCCATATGCATTGTTGGGGAAAAATAAATTTATTCTAGTCTGGTGTCTTCTCTGTGATTGAAAAGTTCCAACTTCCTCATTAGGATAAATGTTCCTCTCCCTCATTAGGATATCATTATGGATACGGGGAAGGGGATTTCTGTGAGTTTGTGGTGACTAACAAGTAAGTCAATTCCACAGATGATGTTTTGACTGGCATCAGGTGAGCAGCCCAGGCTCAAGTCCTCAGTGAGGGAGTTCTGGCTAGTTTTCTCTGTGCTCACTCAGCTCCCACCAAGTCAGGTCTCAAAGGTGTTGGTGGACACTGAGGTCTGGGCATGTCTTCCACTCCATTGGACTGTCTGCTGTGGAGCCCTCAGAACCACTGCAGGGAACCTGCCCAGGAGCATGCCTGTCTGCACCATTAGTTACTCAACACAACACCACAGAGATGCTTCTATAAACCCGCTTTCCCCAACCATCCCCCAGGAGTTAAAGGAGATTTAAGAGTGCTGACCCAGGTTCTTTTTTTTTTTTTTCTCTCCAGCCTCATGACAATGCAGGGGTGATGAGACCACCCTGCAAGTTGGCTTCCTAGAGCCCTTTCCTTTTGACTGTCCTGTCTAATTAGTCTCTTCCCTCCGTGACTCAGAGAAGAAAGGTCACTATGGCATTTATTTCAAAACCTGCTTTCCCTACATTTCCCATATTCTTCTTCCCACAATTCACTAGAGACCAATAGTGCTGGGTTTTCAACTTCCTCTTCCTGTCTGCATGGGACTTCCCCTACATCCTAGCCTCATTTAATCCCCATCATGCTATCTGCTCTCTATTCTTCCCAGGCTTCTAATGGAAGATTGTAATGTAGAGAGAGGAGACAAATACAGAACACATAAGATTAATATCTTTAAAATATAACCTCGATCACATTTGTAAAAATAAGAACTTTTGATAAGTAAAGCAAAGGGAAAGATGGAACTAGCTCAAATAGTGAAGGGTAAATATTCCTTTATCCCTGTAGTTTCTCCATCTGTCTACTGCTAAGACCCATGGAGAAAAGGGCACCTTAGGGTTCACTTCTGTCTTATTCTCCTTCACTATAAATTACTTGTGTACTCATTTAACTACAGCCCAAGAATTGAGCACATGCATTGATTCCTAATACAAACCAAAAAATACTTGGTAAACAGCTGCTGCTCTGACATTAAATGGAGAATCAGGTCGCCACCCCGTGTAATTGTGTGCAGACTTCTTTTAGAAAGACCTGTTGGCTTCTTGCCCTGTGGTGGTTCCTTCCTAGCTTTTAGTTATATTTAGAGGAACAGAGCTGGATCTCTATGTACAGAGGTCTATATAACCTTCTCTCTTTCTTTTCCTTTGCCCTAACACATGTGTGGGGAATAGGATTTCACACTCTATTTCTTGGTCCTGTAGGATCAGAATCCTACAAGGAAACGTCACAATGGAAAAGAATACTTAGAACAAGGTAGGCATTCAAAGGTAGCCTCCTCCATTCTGACAGAAAACACGTATGCACGACCTGTTTCAGATCATGCACAACCTCAGATCAGGGAGTTTTCCATATGTCTTTATGCAGACTCCAGGAAGAAAAGCAGCGAACAAGAGAACATTTAAAATAGTCACATTCTAAAATCATGAATTCATTAAAGTCAGTTTCTATTCAAAGTGAGTTTTTTTATTTTATTTCAAGGATAGGTATAGTGCTGGTACATTTAAAAAATATATATTTTATTGATTTTTTTTTTACAGAGAGGAAGGGAGAAGGATAGAGAGTTAGAAACATTGATGAGAGAGAAACATCAATCAGCTGCCTCCTGCACACCTCCCACTGGGGATGTGCCTGCAACCAAGGTACATGCCCTTGACCGGAATCAAACCTGGGACCCTGCAGTCCGCAGGCTGACGCTCTATCCACTGAGCAAAACTGGTTAGGGCTGCTGGTACATTTTTAAGTATAGTCTTGAATCTGGAGTGACATGTCCTTATTTCAGAATAGCCCTGCAGAATGGTCGACAAACACTGTCCCAGATGTGGGGGTGAGTGCAGACCTCGCTAACGTTCATTATTTGTCTGAAGAGAAACAACCCTCTTTTTGTGATTTGCAGCTCAACCCTGGATTGTTTACAAACACCTTAAGCCAACTCTGCCAATATGGTAACTATAGTAACTCTGGAAAGAAAAGCAGTAAACCAAAACTCTAGCAGAAAGGAAGCTGCCAGCCTGTTCCCTGAGAATGGAGATCTTTTAGGAAGAAATACCAGAGGCCTAAAATCTGCCTTTCATTAACAAACAAGCAAACAAGGACAACAACAAAAATAAGAGAACAAACAAAACCCTCCCAGCAGCCAAGGTAGGGGTTTGAGGAAACAAATATTATCCTAACAGAGAAGGTCTCTACAACAGAGACTGTCTTCTCTCGTTTGATTGATTGGATTAAGTGAGGGACATGTTGGATGTTTAAGTTTTGCTTGCTTATTTTAGAAGACAGTCTATGTATACATAAGCTGTGGTCTTTTAATTCAATTTGTTTCCCATTAATAAGTAACACCAAGAACATCTGAGTATAGATTATTATTTTTAAAAACCCTTATTAAAAACATTCCAACTTAACTGCATTGGGGACTTTAAAGATCCAATAATTCATATCTCAACAAATGACTTTTTTGTTTACATCCTCTTTTTTTTTTTAAATCCTCACCTGAGGATATATTTTTATTACTTTTTAGAAAGAGGAAGGAAAAGAGAGAAACATAGATCAGTTGCCTCCTCGGTATGCACTCCGACCAGCAATAGAAACCACAACCTCGTTATGTGCCCTCACTGAGAACCAAACCTTTGAGCTTTTGGTGTATGGAACAACGCCCCAACCAACTGAACTACCCGGCCAGGGCAGGATCCTTTCTGTGTATTTTTTTAAAATTTATAAGACACTCAGGCACTTGCATCCTTTTAAACAAATCTTATGTAAAATAAGATCTTACAGGACTACAATATTAATTTCTTAGTTTTGATCAATATATCATAGATCTGTAAGATATTAACATTAGAGAATAGCAGTTAAAAAGAATATGGGAATAATCTGTATGAATTTTGCAATTCTTCTTTAAATCTAAATTTATTTTAAAATAAAAAGTAAAACACTATAGCCCTGACTGGTGTGGCTCAGTTGGTTGAGCACTGTTCAATGCACTGAGAGGTCACTGGTTCCATTCTTGGTTAGGGCACATGCCCAAGTTTTTGGCTCGATTTTCAGCAGGGGGCATGCAAAAGGCAGCAGATAGAATCTATCTATCTATCTATCTATCTATCTATCTATCTATCTATCTATCTATCTGGTAAAATACTATAAAGGGATTAGCTCTTTGGAGCTAGAAGTGACCTGGCTTTTTACAGAGAGCAGGGCTCTAGGATTAGCTCAAGGCCACATGGTGGGTTTGCAATAGTCCCTGACTCACAGCTCAGTGCTCTTTCCCCTCCATCGTGCTGCCACCCAGGAGTCCTGGAGTCACTGCTTCTGCTTCACCTGAACAGTTCACTCCGCACCACCTGCTGGTACAAGTCCAGGGACCTCCCTTAGATGACTCTACTTTCCTAAGCCCAGAAGACACACCAGCATGCATATGCTGGGTCAGTAAAACGGATCCAAATGTAAAGCCAGAGGCCAGGAGGCTCAGTAACCAAGTTCATTACCTGCCTACTCAATAGCCAAGGTCAATTCCAATCAGTAGCACAGAGTACAATGTGGCACCATTAGGTGATAAATGTGAAACTGATCTAGACTTATCAATCCACCACATTTCATCATCCTTTCAATTGGTCAGAGATTCTCCCACAACGTGCTATCAAGAAAAAAATTCCAGAAGGATGAAAGAGCTAAATGATCACATTCTACGCTCCTCATTCAGTTCAGGTTATCAAGCATCTCCATGATTTGAACAGGTGCAAACAAAACACTAGTTTTAAAATTGCATATTGAAATCATTTTATGCTTCCTATCAGAATATTTTATTTCTAGCCCCTGTGGAATATGCCTATACTTTTAGAATAAGCAACTACCTGAAGTCCTTATTTAGTTGCATTAACTTAGAAATTTCGTTGTGACTGTGGAGGTTTAACTTAAGGTGAGTTCCAGGAGTTCCCATAAGTTTCATATCAAGGAAGTGTGTCGACAGCTGCCTATGAGCAAATACTCTGTTCTATGTCCTTCAGGGCATGATCTCTAAAGTGGGCTGATGCTTGGAGAGTTGTCTTTATGTTTGGTGTGGGATGGGTTTGTTTTTAACTACAGAAAATTTATTCTTCTATTTAAAGCAAAGTGAGCCTAAATCCAGCAACTCTTATATTTCTCAAGTCTTCCATGTAATGGAGAGCTTGTTCCATTGAAACAAGTCTGTATTACATAGAGAGTGCAGCTTCTTTTAGACAACACTTATCTTTGGACTGATAAGCACTAATTACTGACTAGCTCTGCAAAATAATGATAATAATAATAATAATAACCCTGCTGCTAAGGAAGATGTGAAAACAAAGTGACCCAGGCCACCTCTTAGCTGGTCTGGAAAGGGTTTTTATATCACAGACCTGAGGATTCACTGCATGGAGAGAACATGTTCTCTCCTAAAACACAGGCCTCCTTGGGTAGATTTGCTTAGAATATTCTAGTTTTAGTGTCTAACAGGAAACATAGGCTCCAGCTAACAGATACTCATGTGACTTCTGGCATTTGGAAGCCCCGATGACAACAGTTATTCTAGTAAAATATAAAACCCTGCAGTATGGTATATAATCTTAAAAATACAGCCCACTCTAGATGGGGTTTCGCTAAGGGAAGGTTCTCACTCCCCACCAATTATCCTCTTCCTTTGGCCCAATTTATTTCCCTATATTCATAAAGACAGACAGGCTTTGCAAGAAGGCAGTGGGTTTTGTAATGAGGTGATATAGTCTCTACTGACTGGGAATGTGTTTCTGTTTAAGGAAACAAGCTCCAACCTGGTCGTGGCTGTTTTCAGAAAAGCACAGGTCTTGGGGCTGACTGCACTGTGAAACAGTACAGTAGCTCACGGCTGATGTCTTCCGAAGTAGTTATTCCATGCTAGCTACCATGATCTACGACCGCTTTTAGTTAAAAGAACTACGGGAAATGAAGACAGCCAGCATTTACCAAACCTTTCATGGCTACAAGCATACAGTAAAAATTAAAGTTATATTTGTGTCATCATACCATGTTTTATGTTTTTGGAAAGTTGGGGATGGTCGCTAGGTGGCAGGAATGGTTTTTAAGTCAATTCTCTATCTCTGTTTGTCTATCTAGCTATCTGTCTGTCTGTATGTCTATTGTTCTTTTTGGTTTTCCATAGTTAGTGGTTAAGTACACAACATTGTAGAGTCCTTTTCTGCTAAAGGCAGCCCCCGTATAGACACCCGAAGAGGAATACCAACCAGTACACAGAATACCCACAGAGCTAGTTCTACCACCATATCATTCCAGGGAAAATAGAAACCTGCATTGCATTTAGAGCTCATCTTCTCAGAGACACCACTCTTCTTCGGGCTGATCAGCACCGATTACTGATGAGTTCTCTAACTGGGTAGGTTTTTGGTACCACAAAATACAGCAAGCAACACACACTGCAACATTCAATCCTAAACCTCACAATGACACGGTGGACAACCTCTTCCTCCAAACCCTCAACTTCAGGTCCTCAGAGAACATTTTCTCCTGGTTGCAGCTTATCTTCTCGTCCTTTCTAACTGCTCTGGTTTACATATTCATGCTGTGATGCTGTTACATTACACGGATTCAAAAATGGATCATCAGCCCGTGGCACAGAGAAAGGAAACAGATGCTAAATCGATGAACGCAAAGTCAGAAGCTTACCTTAGTTCCTTGAAGGGGTCTGCCCTGACGTTAGGTGTCTCTATCGATTTAGGGAACACGGTGCCCTCTGCTCCTGTAAACAAGAGACAAAAGCAAACAGAAGTTGGAGACTGCTGGATGTGTTACCTGGGGGCACAATCAGCTAAATGCAGTGAATCCTTGACACAACTCAATACACACATATTTTTTTTTTGCCACTGGCTTTCGGCCTCCATAATAGGAGAGCATTAAATCAACTCATGCAAACAGCCTTTGAAAAAACAAGGAACCTCTTCTGAAAGTGTTCCTGCTGAGATCAGAGTGAGCCCATGAGGCAAATTCCATGTTGGCTTAAAAAAAAGGAATTAAAAATGATGCCTAGAATTGGCACAGTCTGACTCTGGTCCCTCATAAACTATTCATAGTCACCCAAGTGGAAATGTTTGGAAAAACAGCAGCTGAAGCCCTCAGAGTGCAGCCAGGGCAGAGACCACAGAACACAACGTCTAGGCAGTGGCAGGAATGCTAGATGGTGGAAGGCACTGTAAGACTGTGAGATATTTGCCTAATGATAATTTGGCAGAAGTTTTTCAGTAAATAAAGTTCTACACTATTATTATCTGGGAAAGTTAAACACAACACTATGAGAGATCATTTGAAGTTCAGCACTTTTACACTTTGAGTATTAACATTGATCCCCAACCCAGTCTAGACATTTAGCTGTTGACTTTGCTATAAGCCTTTATCTTCACAACTTGTCAATGCCAGCTGAACCTTTCTAGCCATAAAGATTGTGATTATCTGATTTGTCTGCTCCCAGAGTGTTTTCAAATCATTTAAGCCTCAGTTTATCACAGACAATTGCAGTGGATATTAGTTTTTCAATTAAACTTAGCTAGGCAATATCCTGTACTTTGAGGCAAAGGTGTTTATTTTTATACATTTGGTATAGTTCTTTGATGCTGTAAGAAGGGGCAGAATAATATCTTGCATTCACACGTGAATTTCTAGAATCCTCCTGCAATTATTATAGTATCTAAAAATCCTCCATTAACTGCTGTCATTCCAAATCCAGATTTATCCTGGCATACTGATGAACCTAGGAGGATGAACTGATTTCTTTACTTTTGTAGCAACTGTGGAAATATTTCATCTTTCTGATATGAGTAAAAAACTATTGCAAGTAAAATCAGAAAATAATAACTCGACTTAACATTACATATTCAAAGAATATCCCGGTGAACAATAACTATTATTTTAAGCAAATATTTTGTGTGAGATAGGGACTATAAATACCTATTATTATTATGGACTAGAGGCCCAGTGCACAGGTGGGGTCCCTTGGCCTGGCCGGTGATCTGGGCTGATCGGGCCAGCTGGCTGGGGGGAGGGACCACAGGAGGTTGGCTGTGGGAGTGCACTGACCACCAGGGGGCGGCTCCTACATTGAGCATCTGCCCCCTGGTGGTCAGTGCACATCATAGCGACTGGTCCACCGGTGGGTCGTTCATTTGGTCGCTTAGGCTTTTATATATATAGATGTGGAATCCAAGACTCAGAGAAGTCAGGAAATTTTCCTAAGGTCACACAGCAAAGAGAGAGAGCCAGGACTTGAATGGAGCTATTTCAGCACTGGAATGGATAACCTTGACTGTTATGACACACTGTCGTTTTCAGCAGATTAAGTCCCACTCTACTTGTTCATCTTTTTTGAGATACAGACAAATACCAATGTTTATATCCTCAAGTAATACTTGCTACTTTCCACTGTCACCCCTCTTCTAAAAAAAGTTTTTATGTACACTGAGATGAGTTTCTAATACTTTTCAAAAAGACCATTTCTTTTCAAGTACTATCACAGGTTTCTGATTTTTACACCGCTTTTCATTTTCCCAGAAGCATCCATCAGCATCAATTCCCTCATCCCACCTTCTCTACCCATTCTTGGATAATAAATTATTCTCCATTTTATTATTTCAAAAAGGTTTCTATTAAAGCCATACCTACTTATTCCTTCTTTGACACGATATAATTTACTAGCAATAAATGTTCATAAACAGTTTGAGTGAAAAATCCATAAAGCCATTTCAGCTTTATTTTAAGTTCCATTTAATGTCCCTCAAAAATGATTTCATCAATGTGTTTCCATTAGCTAGTTCTCTGCCCAATAACTTAATTCCTCACAATCCATCAGGAACTTATAAAGCTTGTGACAGGATCTATCCAAAGTGTTTTGAATCAGCTCCATGGCTCTGTTTCCCCTAGTAGCACAGGTAGGGGTAAACTCTTCAAAAAATCTCAAATGCACTTCATTGTCATAGTAACAAAAGAGCCAGCTTCTTCTCTCTGGAAAGTGTACTCAAGTTTGAAGCTCAGTTTGGTCATGCTTTCCCCTCTAAGTGTCCTGGATGTCAGGAGACTTAACATCTAGTTCTCTCTGTGATGCTGGGCAAGTCAGATAACCTCTCTGGCCCTTGATTTTCCTTGTTTCCTATAAAATGAGGGTTGGGATGAGAAGTGTTCGAGCTAAATTGTTTTCTCTCCCAATCTAAAATGTCATAAAGTAACAATCCAATCAAAACATGATTGTTTTTAGCCACTTCCATTCCCTACCAGGAAAACACAGCAATCTGGAATATCAAAGAAAATCATTAAGGAAGAAAAAAGTAAAAGAAAACAGATTTTTGTCCACTTCGAACTGCATTTAACTGATAGAAATAATCACCAGAAAATAAACCTTATAAGAGATGAAATGGTAGAGAGCAAAATCTATTGTAGATGAAACTAACTATAAAGACAACAAAACTTGATCATAACTCTTTAAAACTCAAAAAATTGACTTGGAGAAATTCAATTTTATAAAAAATAGTAAACACTTCAAGTGCTTAACACTAAATAGCTATGAACTAAATACTGAAAGAAAAAAATTATATCCGCATAATTTGGTACAGGAAAATTGGATTTGACAGAAATTGGACACAACAGAAAAAAATTTCAGTGATTGAAGTTATCAGTAAACTTGGAGATAGAAAAGTTTATGATGGATGAAACCTTTGTTATACATGAAGAAGAAATTATTTTACACAAAATAATTTTAAGGAAAACTAAAAAGTTCAGAAATGGTTTCAAGTGTACTGTTTAGAAAATTGATTAAGGAATTAAACTAGCTTAATGGAGTTTGCTCTGGTAAATTCTTTCTTGAGGTACATTCATTAATATTGGCATAATTATGATTAATGCTTCTGTATTAACTAATGCAGACTAAAAATCATTTTTGGGTTTAAATGGTGGGACCAAAATGCTCAACAGGTTTAAAATGCAGAGTTAAAATACCTGATGACCAATGTTTGAATTAAGTTTTCTAATTCATGTTGCTTGGGTAGATATAACCTGAATGACAACCCTTAATAACAACCATATTTTACTTGATAAGATAAGAATATGTTTCTCTACCAATATTAAATTATAAACAGAGAAAAGACGTCAATCTAAAAATTGGAGATAAGAAAATGGGAGCAGGAAAGATTTGATTTTCTGAAATATCAGAGAACTGAGAAACCAAAAACCTGATTTTTAGTGCTGATTTTGTATAAGCTCATTATGCGACTTTTCTCAATTTGCCTTCTAGTCTTATTTCTCCACTTATTATACAAAGTGGGGGTGGGGATTAGATACTTTGTAAGGCCTCCAGCCCTGCTCTTTTACAATGCTCTAAATTACATGGTTGGATGAACCCAAAGGACTAGGAGAAGGGCATGGTGGGATTGATATATTCAACATTCAATTTATTTAAGAAATATGAATCCAGCAGGGGGCTCTAGAGGTGAGCCATAGGGTTATGGAGCTCATAATCTAGTACAGTGTAGTGTACTCTGGCAGTGTACAACAAATTTAAATAATGAGTAATAATCTCACAAATGAAAATACATATTAGTAACAAATGGAGATTAAAACTTGAAAGGAAAATCAAAGATGTCTTTGAAAGTATAAAACTTGGGGTCATTGCCCTAGCCAGTGTGGCTCAGGTGGTTGGGTGGCATCCAGTGCACCGAAGGGTTGTTGGTTTGATTACCAGTCAGGGCACATGCCTGGGTTGCAGGCTTGACCCCTGGTTGGGGGCTTGCAGGAGGCAGCTGATTGATGTTTCTCTCTCTCTCCCCGCCAAAAAATCAATTAAAAATAACACACAACTTAGGGTTATAGCCTGATCTGGCAGGTAAATTTCCCTGAAAAGTGAAATTTTGCTGATATTTGTTAAGTCATTGGGAACCAACTAGGTAAGAGTGGGAAGTAGCAATAGAAAACAGTGCAAAGGTGACAGGGTTGGGAAGTTGAAGTTAATAAAGATCAGCATGGCCAGACTATGCTAAGCAAAAGTGAGCAGCATGGGTGAACCCAGAGAGGTAAGTTGGCCCAAGTAATGCAGAGTCTTGTATGCCACAGCAAAGGCTTTAAGCAGGGATTTGACTTTAGCAAATTGGCGTTTTTCAGAGATCACCAATGTTGCATGTTATGGTCTGCATGTGTGTATCCCCCTAAAATTCATCGGTTGAAACTCTACTCTTTAACAGAACCCAACCATGCTGGCACCCTGCCTCCAGCCTTCAGAACGTGAGAAATACATTTCTGATGTTTAAACTACCAGAATGTATGGCATGCTGTTACAGCAGCCTGAGTTGAGACTCTGTGTTATGGAAAAGGTAACAGAGGAGAGCGAGGGTAAATAAGATGGGTCAGGGAGAGAGACAGTGGTAGGCTGAACTAGAGAACTGGCAGTGAGAATGAGAAGAGTGGGTGGTTTAGAAAATATTTAAGAGGGATCTAGTGACGTGCTGGATAAGAGGGAGACTAAAGGATGACCACAGGGCCCATGGGAAGAACTGAAATTGATGTCAAAGCCAAATGATTAATGCTCAAAGCCAGCTGTGCCCATGGCAACCTTATACTTCTCCAATAAAATCCTGCTTATTTGGCTATTTGGTATTTTAGTTGCAGTCGAAATTGTCTTTACTTAATAAAAGAAGCTGCTTATGAATCCAACTATAATTTTCTTATGAGGGTGCAGGCAACATGACAAATAAAATTTAAATTAAGCCTCCTATAGTATATACAAGCAATATTTAAAAAAACTATGAATATGTAATAATTCCTTGAATAATACACTCTGTTACCTTTTCTGTACAAGATAATTTTCTGGTTACTCCAAAGTGTTAGCTAAACACGTGTTCATATATCTCCCATTGTTTAAAAATCTTTCTAGAATACATAAGATACTGGTTTTGCCTCTGTGAGTCCAGGCTAAAGAACATGGTTACATTTTGATATTTAAATATTATTTAATGTCTAAGATCCATTTTCCTGAAAGCCAATTTCCTCTACAGCATGCTATCCATGGTAGATATAGAAGAGTGAATTGCGGGAGAACTGATCACGGGAAATTCCTCAGAAACAGTGGTTTTATATTTAGTTCCTAACATAAACCTTTGACTTTCTCCTAATAGTAATAGTCAGTAAAAAATTCTTTTTAAGGAAGTGAGTTGGGTTATGTTTAGCTAAAGATATAAAATGAAATGAGTAATCAGTGAAGTTGCAGAGTTTCCACAAATTTCAGGATTAAGCACTGTCAGCCTCTGAAACCCTTCCCAGATTTGAGCAATAAACAGATGCAAGACAGGAACTTTGAGTGGAAAATGTCACTTCAAGTAATTTAATCCCATTCTGTCTCCCTGGCTTTTGGTGGTGTTTAACAAATCACCAATGCAAAAATGTTTGTAGTCATTACAAGTCGTTTCCAGGAAACGTACCAAATATTTTCTTTTTAGGAATTAGGACAGTTTCTCCTAACCTAAAAGTACAGATAATTCATTCAATAAATATTTAGGGAGGGCAGGTTTAGACTTTCCTCTTTATGGGATCACAAATCAATCTATAATGATAAAAGTGTAATATGCTAATTAGACTGCACATCCTTCTGGACAACCTTCCAGATGAAGCCAGAGCTGGGAGGGAAGCCTGGGTCCCGGGTGCCTGCTGGCGGCCAGAGAGAAGCCCAGGTCCTGGGTGCTGGAGGGATGCCGGTGCTAGCAGCTGAGGGAAGGAAGACCTACTCTTGCACGAATTTCGTGCATCAGGCCTCTAGTATATAATATATATTATTTGTGAGCATGCTATCCATGATAGACATAAAAGAATATATATATGTATATATTCAATAGCCATCTCAAGTATTGTAGCCATTCTTTGTCTATAAATATTTAATCATTACCTACTATGAGCCCAGCACAGTGCTAAGGCAATATTCAGTGTGAAGAACTGATCTGTGTCCTTATGGAGTTTTATTATAGCTAGATAGACAGATTTAGAGAACACATTTAAATTGATTTTTAATAACCATTTTTATAAATCATGCATTCTCAATGGGGTGATGTGGTTAAGAATATAAAACTGGTTCTTGGAGGGCTAGCAAAAGAAATCTTGCTCTATTAATGTATAAAGTACAGATATACAAATAGTACATAAATAGATATCCTATCTAATAAGACAAAGTATGCAAATTGACTGCAACTCAGCAACAAAGATGGCAGCGCCCACAGCCAATAAGGAGGGAATATGCAAATTGACTCAACAAGGCGATTGGTGGAAGGCAGCTCTGGCCAGAGCAAAGGCAGAAAGGCGGCTCCAGGCTGGAGCGAAGGCGGTGCCAGCAGCCAGGGGAAGGAAGGCCTATTCTTGCACAAATCTTCATGCTTTGGGCCTCTAGTACAGTATATATGATACTAAAATCTCATTGGAGGAGAGTAAATAAAAAAAAAAAAAGATGTGAAATAATTCTCTAGAAGAGCCATACTAGCAAAAAGATTGAGAAAGTGTTGTAAATGCTATGAGGTTTAGGCAGGGAGCTGATGGAGCATGGAGGAGGGAGTTTGCGCTAACATGGGAGGATCTGCAAGGCTCCTCTGGGGAAATGGAATGAAGTTGTGATCTGAAGGAGGTGTCGGTCAGGCAAAAAGTTTAGATGGAGATAGGTGGAGAGAACATATCAGGAAGCAGGACATGTGTGGAAGCCCTGAGACAATAGGCAGCACGCTGCCTTTAAGGGATAGTAAGATCATTGTAACTGGAATAGAAAGAGCAAGGCTGGCATAAGAGGAGACTGGTAAGGTAGTCAGGGGCAAGATCATGTAGTAACATGTAGGCCATGTTCCAGTCTGACAGACTTTTTGATTGATATTACTAGACAGAAGGAATCTGGTGCCTTTATGACATTGTTAATGTGCTGCTCCAGTTCTGGACAACTTATATCCAATATTTTTATTATGTAATGAAAATAAGCCCTTAGCCCTGATTGTTTGTTTCCGATGGTTGGAGTGTCATCCTGTACACCAAAAGGTTGAGGGTTTAATTCCCAGTCAGGGCACATATCTAGTTTGCAGATTTGATCCTTGATCAGGGCGTGTATTGATGTTTCTCTCTTATTTCTTTCTCTCTCCCTTCCCTTCTCTCTAAAGTCAATAAGCATGTCCTTGGTGAGGATTAGTAACATGGAAAACATGGAATTTAGCAGCATGGAAATCACTTATATCACAGGAGCTATTCTATGAAGAGCTGGAGGAAGACTCTTGCAGGCAGAGGAGTAAGTGGGAAGTGAAGAAATGGTTATGGCAAGAGTCAACATTTTTGGACATAAGATATCTAGTAAGATAGCTGAGTATTGTACATTGAATATTAGTTATTAAAGATGAAGCTATGAAAGAACTTCTTCACTGACACTGCCCCTAGGGCAATGGAAGCTAAAGAGAAAATTAACAAATGGGACTACATCAAAATAAAAAGCTTTTTTACAGCAAAAGAAACCATCAACAAAACAACAAGAAAGCCCACTGCATGGGAGAACATATTTGCAAATGCTATCACTGATAAAGGTTTAATCTCCAACATCTACAGGCAGCTTATGCAACTTAATAAAAGGAAGATAAATGATCCAATAAAAAAATGGGCAATGGACCTAAACAGAATATTTTCAAAAGAAGACAGAAGGAAGGCCAAGAGACACATGAAAACAAGTCACTTATTATCCGAGAGATGCAAATCAAAACAACAATGAGGTACCATCTCACACCTGTCAGAATGGCTATCATCAACAAATCAACAAACGACAAGTGTTGGCGAGGATGCGGAGAAAAAGGAACCCTCGTGCACTGCTGGTGGGAATGCAGACTGGTGCAGCCACTGTGGAGAACAGTATGGAGTTTACTCAAAAAACTGAAAATGGAGCTCCCATTTGACCCAGTAATCCCACTCCTGGGAATATATCCAAAGAAACTAGAAACACCAATCAGAAAGGATATATGCACCACTATGTTCATAGCAGCACAATTCACCATAGCTAAGATTTGGAAACAGCCTAGGTGCCCGTCAGCAGATGACTGGATCAGAAAACTGTGGTACATCTACACAATGGAATACTATGCTGCCATAAAAAAGAAGGAATTCTCATCATTTGCAGCAACCTGGATGGAATTGGAGAACATTATGCTAAGTGAAATAAGCCAGTCAACGAAAGAAAAATACCACATGATCTCACTCATTTATGGATAATAAAGAACATTATAAACTGATGAACAAAAAGATAGATACAGAGACAGTAAAGCATCAAACAGACTTTCAAATTACAGGGGGAAAGTTAGGGAGAGGTGGGGGAGATAAGAAATCAAACGAAGGACTTGTATGCATGCATATAAGCATAACCAATGGACGCAAAACTCTGGGGGATGAGGGCATGTATGGGTGTGGGGTGGGGGGGCAATGGTAAGATATGTACACATATAATACCTCAATAAAAAAATGTAAAAAAAAAAGATGAAGCTATGGTTAGTAACCAAACTTTTATGGGGTACCAGTCTGCTCTATGGCACAGGCCAGGCAGAGGCTCAGGTGCTCAGTTGCCTGGATGTAGGCACACATAATGTGGATATTCGGGTTCATTAGGCTGGGATTTTAATAGACATATACATTGAAATGAGAGTGTAATAAGTTCAGGGTTGTATAGGAAGATTGTGAAGAGGAATATGATACTTAGGGTCTTCTAGACTCATTTTCCAGGAATGGGGATAGTAACACTTCTCTCATAAAGTCATAGTGAGGATTAGAGAATGTATATTATATATAGTGGTATGTGTGCATGGTACATCAAAATGCTCAATAAATGACAGATAATATTTATTATAATGGAATCAAGGATGTTGATTATAATGATAGAAGATAAGGCCAGAAAAACTTAAGGATGTCATTCTATAATCTGAATGTTAACAATGAAGAAGAATAAAATAAGACGTGTTTCCTAGCAATTTAACTGAAACAGCCATACCATCAAGGTGTGCATTTTAAATACTTGTGTAGCATGTGAAACCACAGAGCAGTTTAAGATTCACGTATAAAAATATCCTGGCAAGACATGAAGAGACAAGTAGTTTAATTAAACAAACTCTACTCGAGAAACCAATAGACCAGAACTCATGCTCGGTGTATCATTAAGCCCAAACTGGAAAAAATAAAAGGAATCAACCAAGCAGCAAGCAACCTCATTTCAGTTTCTTATAACTACATTATTTTTGATAGTAAATAAAGCCACAGAGTAAAACAAATCATTTCAACTCATTGGCTGTGTATAACATTGATGGAACAAGGCAGCGCGGAGTTAGGATGGTCTACGAACAACAGAGCAACAGCAACAAGCCGAGAAGGCTGCTTGACATGCACAGCAGAGCTGCACACAAGGGATACGCCTTGGTTCTCTAAGATGATGAATGCACTGTGTGTCTTATGAGTGAGATGAATGTGACCCTCTACCCATACTCCCCTCCAGGTCTCTGTGGGACAGGTGGCCAGAATCAGAGAGAGGGAGGACATGAATATGGGTACTGTATGATTACGGACAGTGCGAATGAGTTAAGGAGAGCATGGTTCTGCCTGGCCTTCGCATGGGAGTAAGGGTTAGATGGGAGTCCTGAATACACTGCTTCCTTAGTCAAGATCTCAGTTCTCAAGTGCCTCTCTCAGTGTGAGAGCAATCAAGACTCAGAGAGAGTCCATGGATGCGGGTGAGACCTCAGAAAACATGGGCATGATTTTAAGGGGTTCCTGGTCATTGAAAAAGAAGTAGAAAGCTTTGTTCCTGTGGCTTTGCAGGTGGGGGGCGATGCCTTTCTATGGAGAAGAAAATTGAAACATTAATTGAAGACCTTGGAGAAGCACTGTCTATAAAAAATAATTGGAGAAACTTATAAAGTCGTTTACAGACGATGACTTGAAAAGTGAGAACCAGAAAGTTGAAATCTTAGTAAACGTGCTGCATGTTCCAAAGCATGAAAATACTTACATGATTTCATTTCAGAATACAATCTTATTATGAAAGCAAGCCTCAAAATGAACATACTTTGCAGGTGACTTAAAGGGTAATTTTAATTATATGATTTTTACCTCACCCACTGACTTTCTCCCTCGTGTGGCCAGCGTGTCACTTATCAACATCCATTTTCCCCTGCCAACAAAATACCAGTATTGTTCTTGAGAGCAAAGTATCCAACTAAATAGTCACTTTCCTAGACTTCCGGGAAGCTAGGGGTGACCATATGCCACAATTTTGTCTAATGAGATGTAGGTAGAAGTCTATTAGGGAGGGACACTGGGCAAGCTTTTACGTCCTAATAGGAAGGTACAGGTGTGGCTGGTTCCACTCTTCTTCTTTCTTCCTACCTGAATATCAACATAATATCTGGAGCTGTAAGAGCCTTCTACTGACAATGAGACGAAGGCCAAGAACATTTCAGACATGCTGATCCAGACAGCACTAAGCCACCAGCAACCGTCCACCAGGCAACTTCTTCTTATGGGAGAAAAAACAAGTCCCTATGTGTTATTTGTTTAAGCCACCTTGTGGGAATGTTGTTACTCAGTCCTACCATTCCCCCCAAGACCAGGGAGAAAGGAGCAAACGGACCCTGAAGAGGGTCATACTTATCACTTAGAACTTTTTTGCCATATGTCAACTAACCAAAAGTTGAAAATCACTCTTACTGTACCTTTATGCTATACTGAAGTGTCTTTGCATCGATTGCTGAGTAGGATTGGGTTTTCCCCCTTCCTGGACTTTGCTCATAACATTCTCAGACAGAAAGTACTTGTCTTTCCTTTTCAGTGCATCAGATCCTTGAAGGCCCAGCTCAAATGCCACCTGCATAGCGAAGCCTTCCCTGGCCCTCTTCTCAGTTATCCCTAACTGCTCCTTCCTTCGTGCTCCCGAAACACACAACTGGTATCCTGGATGAGCACTTATTTCGTTCTAGCTTGTGAGATGGTTCACTGAGCGTGTTTTCCCTTCACCAGAATGCAAGCTACTTAACGTCGAGGACCATGTCCTGGGCATTTTCGTGCTTTTCTAGACAAATAGCTAGACACAGACTTAGACGTTCTGAATTTAATTTCACATAAGCATGAACAGCTGCAGAATGAAAAGGAAACTTCCAGAGGGGAGAGGTGTGAGCTGGTCTGCATCAGCTGTACTGCACCATGCAGGACAGTTAGTGATGAAGGCTGTAGCTACGTGGTCTCGGTCGGTTAGACTCCTACCAGCAAGCTATCTCCTAACCTCTCCAATTTACTGCAGTCAATGCAACGCCCTGGAGTTCATGTGGGACAGGTTTCTTGTCTGGTTTAAAACCCATGGTGAGTTCTGTTTCCTACAATAGAAAGCCTACATTTTAAACATAATATGATAAAGGCTTAATCCACCTCTTTAGCTTTGTCTGTGGCTTGATAATTTTTTAAAGTATTGATTTGTGTTTGTTATCTCCACAATTGTGTCTCCTTCCATTTCTAGGAGATAGCCAGGCCCTCTGCATATTCTTGATGTTTGTTTCCATAAAGTAAAATATGTTTTTATGAATTTTGACAAATACATAGAGCCATGTATCTACCGACCACCATAAGCAAACAGCACAATTTTACTACCCTGAACATTCCACTGTGCTGCCCTTTTTTGGTCAGTCTCTTCCTCAAGCCCTTGCTCCTGGCTCCCACTGTTCTCAGGCCCTGCCTACACGGTCACCTTTTCTAGATTGCTGTATAAACAGAGTCATTCAGTATGGAGTTTGGGGTTTTGTTCCTTACACTTAGCAAAATGCATCTGAGATTCCCTATGGAAGGTTTTCAGTGGATCAAAAGCAGAGCTGCCTTAAATCAACAGTGACACCTGCCCCCTGTCAAGACCTAGTCCTAGTGGAGAGTATGCTGGCTCTCCTCCAGGGAAGGGAAAAGAGAAGAGGCCTGGGAAGGAAGCCAAGGAGAGAGGCAGCTTTTGGCCCTGATTTAGAGGAACTGAGAGAGCTAAGGTCCATTGAGGACCAGAGTCATCCCTGGAGAAGTGCCAAACTCTCCGAGGACACATGCCCTGAGAAGGCAGGACCCTTGTCACAGGGGCCCACAGCCTCCGCAAATGTCCCTAGGTCTTCTCTGCAACATGGACATTGAGAGTCAACAGGCCGGGAAAATGAAGACATCAGAGGTGATCCTTACAGACCAAGCATTAGCAGGTGTGCTCGTATTTTCTTGACACCACATACACTTTCCTTCTTTGATTCTTGAGCAACCCAATAATGATGGAGTCAGAATTTACTCATGTAAGGCCCCAGAGTCACATTTAGGGAATAAAAGTCATATTAATACCTGATGTCTATTAAGTACTTATTCTTTTGCCAGGCATTTTTCTAAGCATGTTACATGAATTAACTCATTTAATTCTCACCATACCCCTATAGGGTATGTGATATCATTATCCCTCAACCTGTAGATGACAAAGCT
The DNA here is from genome assembly GCF_027574615.1 of Eptesicus fuscus. Classification (NCBI taxonomy): domain Eukaryota; kingdom Metazoa; phylum Chordata; class Mammalia; order Chiroptera; family Vespertilionidae; genus Eptesicus; species Eptesicus fuscus. Next base: position 92,012,581 of record NC_072478.1, on the reverse strand, counting down.
GAAGCACAGAGAGTGAGTGTTAGGGCCAGGGTCTGAACCCAGGCAAATGTACCTGCAGAGCCCCTGTTCTTAACTCCCTGCTGAATGTGTGATTTCCTCCATCGTGAGTTTGGGAATTATGAGTCATACTCAAAATATCTCCTTCCCCATGAAAAGACCACCTACAGTACTAATGACTGGTTGTGCACATTCTACTCACAGCTGCGTCTGTGCTGAAGGCCGAGTACATTCTGTTTGAATTGCTACCTGTCCACACCTGACCAGTAAGATGCTAACTTGGGAACTGAAACTCAGCAACACAGAGGGCAGTGTCAACACGTGATGGGTACTAGACAATAACCACTAACACTTACTGGGAATCATGCTAAGTGCTTTTACAGGTACAGTCCCTTCATCTTCATGAAAACCCAATGAGTTGAGAAATATGAGGCGTAGGCAGAATAAGTAACTACTGTTCAGTGCAAGTTAGTAATAGAGCTGGGATAAGAACCCAGACAAACTAGTTCCCCCGCTCACATTTTTAACCTTCAAACATACACTTGGGGCTGGCAGCCACACTGAAGTAGCATCTCAAGAGAAAAGGATGGCGGAGCAGAGAAAAGAGAGGTCACGAGGCCCCTGAGCAGCAGAGGGAATGCCTGCATCCTCAGAGCTTCCCTCTGCGGAGCTCATAAACTGGACTGAATGTGAATAAGCACATGTCCATACCCCAAATCCCACAAACAGACAGCGGGGAATGTGACTGGGGCTGGCCAATCAGAATATCCAATTCTCCAGAAACAGCGTTTGCTCCAAGAGAATGCAACCTAAGCCAATCAGTTCTTTTCAAGGATTGTGATGGCTGCCCGGACAAGGGTGTTCCTATCTCTCTCCCTCTGAGATAATGTCCACTAGGGATCTGAGAGAAGGAAACCCGGGCAGAGATGTTGAAAGCAACAGAGTTGCCATATCTGGAATTTTCAATGAAGTTAGTGAGCAAGTTCTCATATTTCTTCTTATAAAATGTTTTCCCTTTAAGCCCGATTAATTTTGCTTTCTGTCACTTACAATTGGAAGCACTCGGAATAATGCATTTTTTCCCCTTGTGGGTGGAGGAAACTAGGTCATGACCGCTTGTCCCTCACACTCCATATCACTGAAGCAAGGAGAACTGTTCTCTGGAGCCCGCAAACAAGTCTGTCGTTTGAGAGAGATCATTATTCCTACGCAACCCCACTTAAAACACCTGCTCCACACAAAGGGGACTCCACAGGGCAATAGCAGCCGGTCAATTTTCATTACCTGACGGTAGCTATGAAAGTGAGTATGCTCAGAAGGTGTCCTTGGGGTCTGAATATCTGTAAGACACCTTTGAGGGCATTTAGCATCTCTCTCTCTCTCTCTCACACACACACACACACATACACAACACACACACACACACACACACACACACACACACACACACACACACACACGCTGGGGCCAAGCACATTCTGTGAGCTTTGTATAGCTTTTTCCTATACCCAGTGCCAATGTCACACAGTAAGAAAAAAGTGGTGCCTATGAGGTCTGCGTTATTCAGTGCCAAAGAGTATGCTCTTAGATAATGAACTGATTATCTTTTAAAGGAAAAAAAAGGGGGGGGGGAGCAAGTGTCAAAACCCAAATCTGCCAAGCTTTATAGCTCGATTTGGGTATTTGTTAAGTGTATCGTGTTCTGCTTTGTCCATCCAAGTGACGGTTAATCAATACTAATTTGATACCAGTTGATTCTTCCCTCTCCCTAAACAGGACTTAAGGTATACTATCTATGAATATATTTTATCCCAGGTTGTAAATCCATATGCTTTAATTCAAATGCATTAAATCTCTTTTTATTTTTTTTTTTATTTTTTTTTTTAGTAGTTTTTTTTTTTTTTTTTAATTTCTTTATTGATTAAGGTGTCACATATTTGTCCTCATCCCCCCATTCCCATCCCTCCCCTCTCCCCACGCATGCCCCAATCCCCTGTTGAACTTAACCGTTGGATAGGGTTATATGCATGCATACAGGTCCTTTGGTTGAACTCTCCCCCTCCTCCCACCCTCCCCCTACCCTCCCGTATCCTCCCTCTGAGGCCCGATAGTCCGATCGATGCCTCCTTGCTTCTGGTTCTGTTCTTGTTCCTCAGTCTATGTTGTTCATCATTTCCTCTAGATGAACGAGATCAAATGTCACTAGATATATACTAATAAGAACTGAATGTGAGACAAGCAATAATATTTATGCTGACAGGCAAATGAATCAATCTGTAGCGAGCTTCCCCCTGGACCAACAGTTCTTTTGAGACCCAATTTCGATGTCCAGTAGTTCCTTATGTGTACATGTCAGCACTGACCCCTCAGCTCTGGATGGTGGACAATTGGTGGTAATGGAGGTCTGACTCCCTCTGGTTTGGTCTCGGCCGATCCCAGGGGCACGGCGTCACCTGGACTAAGGGGCACGTGGCCTCACCCATACCCAAGGGGCGCGTGGTCTCACCCGGGCCCGGGACCCAGCCTCACCCGGATGGATCCAGGGGCGCACGGCCTCACCCGGACCCAGGATCTGGCTTCACCCGTACCCAAGGACACTTGGCCTCTCCCAGACCCAGGGGCACGTGGCCTCACCCGGGCTTAGTTGCACAAGGCCTCACCTGGATCCAGGGACACATGGTCTCTCCCGGACCCAGGGAGGCTTGGCCTCTCCCAGACCCAGGGCCACTTGGGCTCACCCGGGCCTAGGTGCACGAGGCCTCATCCGGATCCAGGGACGCATGTCTCACCCGGACCCAGGGACGCTTGGCCTCTCCCAGACCCAGGGGCACGTGGCCTCACCCGGGCCTAGGTTCACGAGGCCTCACTCGGATCCAGGGACACATGGTCACACCCAGACCCAGGAACGTTTGGCCACTCCCAGACCCAGGGCCACTTGGGCTCACCCGGGCCTAGGTGCACGAGGCCTCATCCGGATCCAGGGACACATGGTCTCACCCGGACCCAGGGACGCTTGGCCTCTCCCAGACCCAGGGCCTCTTGGGCTCACCCGGGCCTAGGTGCACGAGGCCTCATCCGGATCCAGGGACGCATGGTCTCACCCGGACCCAGGGACGCTTGGCCTCTCCCAGACCCAGGGCCACTTGGGCTCACCCGGGCCTAGGTGCACGAGGCCTCACCCGGATCCTGGGACACATGGTCTCACCCGGACCCAGGGATGTTTGGCCTCTCCCAGACCCAGGGCCACTTGGGCTCACCCGGGCCTAGGTGCACGAGGCCTCACCCGGATCCAGGGACACATGGTCTCACCCGGACCCAGGGACGCTTGGCCTCTCCCAGACCCAGGGCCACTTGGGCTCACCCGGGCCTAGGTGCACGAGGCCTCACCCGGATCCAGGGACACATGGTCTCACCCGGACCCAGGGACGCTTGGCCTCTCCCCGACCCAGGGCCACTTGGGCTCACCCGGGCCTAGGTGCACGAGGCCTCACCCGGATCCAGGGACACATGGTCTCACCCGGACCCAGGGACGCTTGGCCTCTCCCAGACCCAGGGCCACTTGGGCTCACCCGGGCCTAGGTGCACGAGGCCTCACCCGGATCCAGGGACACATGGTCTCACCCGGACCCAGGGACGCTTGGCCTCTCCCAGACCCAGGGCCACTTGGGCTCACCCGGGCCTAGGTGCACGAGGCCTCATCCGGATCCAGGGACACATGGTCTCACCCGGACCCAGGGACGCTTGGCCTCTCCCAGACCCAGGGCCTCTTGGGCTCACCCGGGCCTAGGTGCACGAGGCCTCACCCGGATCCAGGGACGCATGGTCTCACCCGGACCCAGGTACGCTTGGCCTCTCCCAGACCCAGGGCCACTTGGGCTCACCCGGGCCTAGGTGCACGAGGCCTCACCCGGATCCTGGGACGCATGGTCTCACCCGGACCCAGGGATGCTTGGCCTCTCCCAGACCCAGGGCCACTTGGGCTCACCCGGGCCTAGGTGCACGAGGCCTCACCCGGATCCAGGGACACATGGTCTCACCCGGACCCAGGGACGCTTGGCCTCTCCCAGACCCAGGGCCACTTGGGCTCACCCGGGCCTAGGTGCACAAGGCCTCACCCGGATCCAGGGACACATGGTCTCACCCGGACCCAGGGACGCTTGGCCTCTCCCAGACCCAGGGCCACTTGGGCTCACCCGGGCCTAGGTGCGCGAGGCCTCACCCGGATCCAGGGACACATGGTCTCACCCGGACCCAGGGACGCTTGGCCTCTCCCAGACCCAGGGCCACTTGGGCTCACCCGGGCCTAGGTGCACAAGGCATCACCCGGATCCAGGGACACATGGTCTCACCCGGACCCAGGGACGCTTGGCCTCTCCCAGACCCAGGGCCACTTGGGCTCACCCGGGCCTAGGTGCACGAGGCCTCACCCGGATCCAGGGACACATGGTCTCGCCCGGACCCAGGGACGCTTGGCCTCTCCCAGACCCAGGGGCACGTGGCCTCACCCGGGCCTAGGTGCACGAGGCCTCACCCGGATCCAGGGACACATGGTCTCACCCGGACCCAGGGACGCTTGGCCTCTCCCAGACCCAGGGCCACTTGGGCTCACCCGGGCCTAGGTGCACGCAGCCTCACCCGGATCCAGGGACACATGGTCTCGCCTGGACCCAGGGGTGTGTGGGCTCTCCCAGACCCAGGGGCGCTTGGCCTCGCCCGGGCATGGGGTCCAGCGTCATCCGGGTCCAGGGGCACTTGGCCTCACCCGGACCCGGAGTCCGGCCTCACCTGGACCCAGGGGCATGTGGCCTCACCTAGACCCAGGGACGTGAGGCCTCACTTATACCCAGAGGCGTGTGACCACACCCGAGTCCAGAGGCGCGCAACCCCGCCCGCACCCGGGTCTCAGCGGGGCCCCGTCTTCCCGATCCCAATTCCTGCCGGTCAATCCCCCCTCAGCAATTCCCCTGGCCATCCTTCCAGAGCTCCAGTATGGCTGCTGCAGAACTCGTCGGGCGGCGGCTCGGCGAAGTTCCGGTGCACCCGGTGCATGGCGGTGGGCCAGTCTGGCGTTGCTGCGTCGGCCCTTGGGTCTGCATAGGTGGCCGGTCGCCGAGCATGCGCACCTGGCCGCTTCCGGGGCGTTGAGATTCTTGACGGACTCAGAGGTCAGCAAGCGCGGAGTCTCCCACCCCATGTCTCATAGGGGCTCGTCTGTCCGTGCTTGGCTGCCAGTGGAGCCGTCCCCTCAGCCGGAGACCGCCGGGGGAACTGCGCCGAGCACGTTCCAGGCCGCTGTTGTATCGCCTGAGCCATAGTTTTTTTGTGTCGCCTGAGCTGTAGTTCTTAAAGTGTGGTCTTTGGGTCACCGGCATCAGCATCATCCCACATACCCCTCTTTTATTCTAGTTGTAGAGCATCTACTCAGCCAGCCCTATGGTGGTCTTGGATGGTGTCTGCTCTGCTCTCTTGTCGTAGTCTCAAAGTTGTTGTGGAAGGCAACAATCAGGCTTCCGCCCTATGCCTCCATCTTGGTCCTCCTTTGTATAGTTAAGTCTTGATTGTTGTTGGTGTCACTGGGGGGGCTCTCTTTGTCTATAAAGGAAGAGTTGCTGTGCAGGAGACACGTTTATGGGCCGGGTCTTGGTGCAGCAAAGCTTTGGCGCTCACTGAATATTCCCGTTGAATGTGTCCCTTATGCACGTGGTTGAAATCTGGTGTCATCTCCCACAGACCACTAGATGCCCTCGTTTCTGGGTCTCCAATGGGGTGTAGATCAGCTACTGCCTTAGGCACTCAGCAAGGATTACAGCAAAAACTGTAGTTTCTTCCTCCTGTCTGAGTGGCCCTGGAGCAGTCCGACTAGAACAGCAGATCATCAGGTCCGCTGCCAGAGGGCAGGCCACCCACATGCATAAGCCGTTGCTTGGGGCGCAGGTGTGCCTGCAAGACTTGCGGGGCAGGTCTTCAAAACATGCGGGGCGGGTCCCAGGGCGGGGCGGGGTCTCAGGGCGCCAACAGGCCATGGTGCGGCGAGCCTCGATGGCTGTGAGTCTGGTCCTTCTGCCTTCCATGTATCTAAGTCCCCTCGTTCCGCACTCCAGCGCAGCAAACACTGATTGCTGGGCGCACCTCTGCAAGAGTCCCGCCTCTCCCCGCAGGCATCTGGGTCTCCCGGGGTTCGCCAGAAGATGGGTTTCAGGGTGATGGAGAGCTAATCTCCCTTAGGTTTGGAACAAAAGCCCCTTTCCCCCGCCACCAGCCAGACCCACGCACCTCCACACCTCATCCCCTCCGATTTCGCTGGGTGCGAGGCAACAGAACAGCCTTTAACCTCCGCCGCCATCTTTTTCAAACTTCTCAATTTATACTTCTTAATCCCTTCATTTCAGTCAACTCTACTGAAGGTAGATATTGTCTAGCGCCGCCGGGAGGTGCACGGAAAGGGCGCCCGGGCCTCCGTCCGGTGCGCGGTGCGCGCGTCCTGCGGAACCAGGCGCGCGAGGGCTGCGCGGCTGGGACGGGCGCTGGGCGGCCGCCGAGCTCCAGGCACCGCCATCACCGTGTTCCGGACGTCGCCGCCGCGGCGTCCCCCCAATTTATACTTTTTAATCCCTTGAATTCAGTCAACTCTACTGAAGTCTAGCGCCGCCGGGAGGTGCACGGAGAGGGCGCCCGGGCCTCCGTCCGGTGCGCGGTGCGCGCGTCCCGCGGAATCAGGCGCGCGATGGCTGCGCGGCTGGGACGGGCGCTGGGCGGCCGCCGAGCTCCAGGCACCGCCATCACCGTGTTCCGGACGTCGCCGCCGCGGCGTCCCCCCAATTTATACTTTTTAATCCCTTGAATTCAGTCAACTCTACTGAAGTCTAGCGCCGCCGGGAGGTGCACGGAGAGGGCGCCTGGGCCTCCGTCCGGTGTGTGGGGCGCACGGCCCGCGGGACCAGGCGCGCGGGGGCTGCGCGGCGGGGACGGGTGCTGGGAGGCCGCCGGGCTCCGGGCGCCGCCGCGGCGGCGGCGTCCCCAGCGTCCCGGGCCGGGCGGCCTGCGGGGGCGGCGGAGTTGCGAAAGTGAGTGAGTTTCCCAGGGTTTCGCCCGGAATGGGGTTCAGTGCAATCGGAGCCGGTGCTCAGCGCACTCCGGAGCCTTTATCTCCTTCCTGCCAGTGAACTCCGGCCAGGTCATCAGCCGCCCCCTCCTCTCCGGTTCCATCCTCCCCGCAGGCTCGTGTGCTCGTGTCTCCGCCCGTTTCTCCATACCTCAGGCTTTTACGGCTTCCCCGACTGTCCCCGTGGCCTTCTCCTTCCCCCCAGCTGTGGGCATTTCAGTCCGCCAGCTCTCCTGTGGTTCTGGACGATGTCCGTTCTGACCTCTAGTTGTATTTTTGAAATTGTTGTGCCCGGCTGCAGGTTAGGTGTTTAACCTATGCCGCCATCTTGGTTTCTCTAAATCTCTTTTTAAATGGAATACACTGAGGTTACAAGGATGTATAAAGATGAATTACCAAGTTGTCCTGAAAAATGCCTTTCTAATACATTATGAAAATGTTTCAGCTTTGAAGGCAGTAGTAACTAGATCAGGCATTTCCCATTACCTAAAATCTGATCTATATCCCAATCTCTGGGGGCACCTATTACGTTAATGCTCAGAATATCATATGGACATACTGCCTTTCTTGGCTGGGGCAGTAGGATTTTTCATTTATATTTTCCTGTTTGTTAGTTTGTTTATAGCTTTATTTCTCCCTCTGTTAATATTTCTTTAGTACCTGTTGTGGGTTAGGCAATGTCCTGGGTGTGTGTGGGTGTGAATATGTATATGTGTGTGTGTGTGTTTGTGAACAATAGCATAATATCAACAGACCTCACAATTTGTCCTAATATTTTCTAATTTGTCCATAGTCATCTGGGTGGATATACACCTGCTTTCTAGCCTTCTTCTCCTGGATCATCTCAGCCTGTTCATACATACCAGAGCTGGGTTAAAACAACAATGACAATCTTTGAATATCACTTTCTAGTTTGTGGGGATTTTCATACCTACTTTTTAATTCTCATAAATACCTATATGAAGAGTGCAGGGGAGATGAGCATAAATGACTCATTTAAAGTTGAGCATCTAACAAGTTCAGGACTGTGCCTTATTATTATAGTTGCTGGGCTATGATAATATCTGCCTCAAATTGTTGTAAAGCTTCAATGAGAGAACACAGGTAAAGCATTCAGAACAGGGCCTGGCACACAGTAGGAGTGCAATAAGTGTTAACTAGGATGGTGACAGTTTTGTCTAGAAACAGACATAATCCACTGTCAGTTGTTCTGTTCATATTTTGGTCCATGCATTTCCCAGCCATCCATCATGTATTGTTTTTTGGGCACTACAGAAGATGCTGAGGATTCAGTGTGGAACAGGCCCATGCTTTCAACACTTCTCACAGCCCAGGAGAGATTTTCAGTCTTTAGAATTTGTATGTGGTACCAGATTTCACAGACTGAAGGATGAAAAAGTAACAGAACCATAGCCCAGACCAGGGATTGGCAAACCACAACCCATGTGCCACATCTATCCTACCACCACCTGTAAATAAAACTTTGTAAATAAAGTTTTATTAGAACACAGCCATACAATTTGATTACATGCTGTCTGTAATTGCTTTGCCACTACAATGTCCGAGTTGACAGTTGTGGCAGAGATCCTGTGGTCCACAAACCTAAAACACTATCTGGCCCTTAATCAGAAAAAAAGCCCTGGCCTGGGTTATTACAGCTCTGCATTCTTGAAGCTGTTTTACCTTATCATCCCTTGCGATTTAAGAAATGAAAGGTGATGGTTTGCCTATATGGGCATTTAGAATTGCTCTTTTGAAAATATTATTTTGCATAATTATTTTAAATAAAAACTCCATCAACTGTTGGCTTATGGGAAATGTTCAAGATTCTAACAAGAACAATGATCAACTGTAACCTTAATCCCAGCATGTTCCTGTATTATGTTACTCAATCATTGTAACGACACACAAGTTAGACACTATTCTTATCTCCATTTGCAGATGATAAAACAGGTTCTGTGAGAGGTAATTAATTTTTCAAATGAAAATAGTTAATTTATTGAGAATTCAGTATATCTCAGGCATTGTGATAAACTGTACATGGGTTGTCTCACTTAATCCCCATAGTGACTGTCGAGGAAAGTAGGACTAATACCTGCCATTCCCCCTCCCCTTCATTGTGTATAAAAGACTCAGGTTACTGACTTGCTTATAATCCCATTTTAAGTAAGTGGGGACACCAGGATTTGATACCAAATTCTGACTGAGGTTTAGAAGGTTAGTGACCCCTGCTAAAACGGATCCTGTGGATCATTCACAAGAACTTTTCTCCCCCACTCTTTCTCCCATCCAATCAAAGTGGAGCCTGAATGCAGATTCCTCATTGAGTAAAGGCACTCTCAAATACTCTAGTTATCTCCTTTCTATGGTTTGATGATGAGAATGGTAAAAGGGAAAGACAAAAGCTGTGACAGTGATGCCTTCTGCTCAAATGTAAATCTGATTTAGCTCTCAAGGATGCCTGATCACAATTATTTCTTGACTCTCTCTTATATTTAAAATCAACCCTAGTCCACATTCTAGTTAATAATGGAAGATAAGTATTGGAACTCCTACACAGTAAGAAATATTCTAAATGAGGAGTTACTGATGGGCTACTGAAGGTGGCTAAAGACATTTCCAACTGATACCCTTTACATCTTAAACTTCCAAAGTCTTTCCATATCCTGCATTTTGATAACTGACTTTTGTCACTTTTTCTGTATAAGTGATGGAATACATATTGTACATTTTGGTTCTAGACTTTACCAAGCCATGACACAGCTTTAATTTTATAGTACTGTGCACACGAGAATCTGGGTCCTTTAACTCGCTGTTTACTTCTTCTATTGCATGTAGGGGAATATGTTAATATTGTAAATGTGTTCACATTGGGGCTCTCATCTTGGCTTTCCCACCAAACTTACTATAATTCTAAACCTTTTAACTGTTCTGGGCTTAGTTTCTATGGTAATAAAATGGGCACAATCCACTGCCCAATATATGGCTCAGGTTTGTCATGACAACCAAATGAGAGGGGAATGAACTTTTAAACCGGCAAACACAATAAAATGCTAGGTATAAGTGGTGCCACTCAGGAAATCCCCCTGTATAAAATATAGACTACCTTTTAATCTTTAAAAATTGCCTCCTTTATAAGCAGGCCCCCTTAAATTTAGATTAGTGAATTAAATGTGATTAATTTTAGATTAAAGGCAAGGCATCGCTCCAGGTCTACTATGTCTTCATGGCTCCCAAAAAGTCCTACTCCAAGGTTCAATTTTAGGGGCACTGGACACTAACACATCAATAAACCCAGTTTCGTGTGTTTTTTTTTTTCCTTTTCTGAGTCTTATTACTCAGACAATGCAAAAATTCCTTCCAGATTTTCATGACAAATAGAAACAGCTCAAGGAGAAGACTCACTAAATTGATGAAGCTGACATTCCCCTAATCCATTACAGCAAAGGACTTTCTGAGACCCAGGGACCCCATAGAAATCATGCTTTTACGAGGCAGTTGATCATAACTTGAGAAATCACTTCAGGATTAGGCCAAATCAGCCTTAAAGGAGGTAAAGGAAATGCCACTGCTTTTGGCACAACTCAGAACATTAAAGAAATAGATCCAACTATGAGATCACTCCTGTGTTACTGCAGCAGCCTACAAGAGGTGCTTTCAACAGCTTACACACATCTTAACATTAGCCACTTGTAATGCCTGGGATGGCAAATGCAACCCATTCTTTGTCCCAATAAGAGCAGGTTTTTGTAACTGAGGAAACAATACAGTTTCCCAAAGAAAAAAAAAAGGTGTGGAGCAAACATCAAAAACAAACAATGACATAGACGTGAAGAGTACAAATAGTGCTAAAGGCATATTAGTGTTTAACAAGTGTCAGTAATGTCGTAAATGTCTTTTAAGGTCTATTTCAACTCCAGGATTACACACATAAGGAGATGAGCATCCATCCTATATGATATGCAGAATTTTTGCTATATCAAGGAAGGGAACTTCCCATTAGGAATGTCTTGCTCAAGATGCCACGTTCTTTCCATCACAGACAAAGACAGGCTATCAAGCTGCTTTAAATGAGAAACAGAGATTCAAACCTGTACGTGGGTCACTTCTGTTTGACCCATTCCAATTAGCTGTCTCCTGTAGAAATCCTATCTTGAGTTCCTTGCTTCTGCCACTACTTGAGACTCACCCCATCCTTGGAATTTGATGACAGAGCTCCACATGAAACAAGAGGCCCTTTCATCTGGCCCATGATGTTAAATATGAAATGATATGGACATACTTCAGGGTTTGGAATCGTTTTCCATTTGTGTTATACTCTACCTGAATCTTCAGGTTACCATAGAGATTGCACATAGTAAGTGCTCACAAAGGACTTATATTAAGACAGGGGACCTCACCTGGGGACATTAGACATCAGGGATTCATGCATAGATTCAGTAGGCCTATGAACTCTGAAGGGGTAGATTCTGCATCACTATTTTCTTTCTTTTGAGTTTTTTAAATTTATTTTTATTATGATGAAAAACATAATTTTCCATCTTTTTTTTCCCAATTATAGTTCACATTCAATATTATTCTGTACTAGAGGCCCAGTGCACAAATATGTGCATCACTGGGGTCCCTCAGCCTGGCTTGTGGGATTGGGCCGAAACCGGCTCTCCGACATCCCCCGAGGGGTCCCGGATTGTGAGAGGGTGCAGGCCAGGCTGAGGGACCCTACTGGTGCACGATCAGGGCCTGGGAAGGATGCGGGAGGTTGGCTAGCTGGGGAGGGACTGTGGGAAGGCTCCAGGGCATTTCCGGCCCATCTCACTCAGTCCCGATCTGCCAGACCCCAGCAGCAAGCTAACCTATCAGAGTGTCTGCCCCCTGGTGGTCATTGCACATCATAGCGAGCGGTTGAGCGGCCTTAGAATATCATTAGCACATTATGCTTTGATTGGTTGAAAGGCCAACTGGTCAACCAGACAGTTAGCATATTAGGCTTTTATTATATAGGATTAGTTTCAGGTGCACAACATAGTGCTTAGACAATCCTATGCTTTACAGAGTGGTCCCCCTGATATTTCAAGTACCCCCTCTCCCCTGGCCTGTACATAGCTATTAACAATATTATTTTTTTCCTCCACTGACCTCTCTCCGGCCACTCCCATCCCCCAGCACATGCCCTCACCCCCCTAGTGACTGTGTCCATTGGTAATGCTTATATGCATGCATACAAGTCCTTTGGTTGATCTCTTACCCACTCATCCCCTGCTTTCCCTCATAGGTTGGACGGTCTGTTCAATGCTTCTATGTCTCTGGTTCTATTTCTGTTCATAAGTTTATGTTGTTCACTATATTCCACAAATAAGTGAGATTATGTGATATTTATCTTTCTTTGATTGGCTTATTTCACTTAGCATAATGTTCTCTAGGTCCATCCATGCTGTTGCAAATGGTAACAGTTCCTTCTTTTTTATAGCAGTGTAGTATTCCATTGTGTAGATGTACCACAGTTTACTAATCCACTCATCTGCTGATGGGCACTTACGCTGATTCCAAATCTTAGCTATTATACATTGTGCTGCTATGAACATAGGAGTGCATATATCCTTTCTGATAGGTGTTTTCACTCATCTTCAACTAAAATCTATCATATCCTTTGATTAGAATGCAGAATGTGACCTGTAGAAATGATCACTCTGGGACTTGGTCATCAATGGAAATCATAGATGGTCTCATATCAGAGTTGAGCTGTTGTATACATCTCAAAATATCATTCACCTCAACTACAACTAGATATTTTTAGATGTTTATAATAAAGAGAGATGCATAATATCACAAATTTTCTTTGGTAACCTTGTGCATTTTGTATAACAGGTTAAAATATAATTCTGAGAAGGGGTCCACCAGCTTCATCAGCCTCATAAAGAGGTCCATGGCAGGAAAAAGGAGAAGCACTCCTTCAGAATGACCGCCTAGCATAAATATCAGGCAGGTGTGTTCAGATCACAGTGCATGTCTTAGGACTTTCTGCCTCCTTCCCAGTGGTGCGTGGGGGAGGACCACACTCACAGCAGGGGCCTACTCACTGTTAGTGAGAGATGGGGGGTGACTTATGGAGGTTGGAGATATCCTTTTTTTTTCATATCCTGAGGACTTTTAAGGATGGTTTTGGGAATCAAATAGGATGATAGCGACAAAATATGCAAGTATTCCGGTCTAACTAAATGCTACTGTTCAGGGTGTGATCATCATCCAGTTTTCTAGAATTTCATTAGCTCCTGTGTGTTAGCCCACCTGTGCTCTGTGGTGGCACAGACATTCCACAAGCCGGCTTCTCACACTTTATAATTGTTCAGTATTAGAACCATGGAAGAAAAGAAGGGAAGGAGGGCAGGAAGAAGAAGGGGAGAGAAAGAAGGAAAGCAATCGTTTTTAAAAAGTCAATTCAACTCCAATGCCATGATTCATTTTTTACCTCTCAATTGTTCAGGAGACAGGACTGAGGCTTTAAACTGAAGCTCAGTTACCATATGATACCACAAGAGTGGTTTTTGGTGTTACCTACTCCCAAAGGGAACAGCCTCCCCTGCGCTCACACAGTGAAATCCTTCAAGGGCTAACACATCTCCACTTCTCAGTGAAGGCCTCCCCTTGGAATTCCCATGGCCCCAAAGCTCTGGGCCTCTTTTAGGGTGTTCAGCCTTGCACATGAATTTCTCTGGTACATTTCTCACATCTTATGCTCCAGCTTAAATTCCCAAAGGCAGGCAGAGACCACGCCTTATAGATCCAAGGCCCTGGTGCCTCTCCTTGCTCTACCAAAAATCTTTGACTAGAATTTGCCAAGAGACGGAGAATTAGGCCGGAGGAACTGGCTGAGGTTCTGGTGCAAGGATGCTCTCATTAAACATGCAGCTGAGCACCGAGCCTCAGCACTTCCCAATAACCCGTCAGCCGACAGACAGGAAGTCGAGAGGGAAAGTCATTTTCCTTGGCAGCTGAGATGCATCTAACAGCCAAAGAAGAAAAGCACATTACCTTCCCCCACAGCTCATCGGCACCGCTATTGATTTCATATCAGCTCTTTCCTTTGTTTGTTTAAGTGCAATCTCTTTCCCAAGCCTCTGATACAAGTGTGTTAAATGTGCTTGACCCCTGCTCAGCTCCGGAGAGTGGGAAGAACAGTGCAGAACTCATTGGCCAACCTGGATAATCCTGCCCTTCCTCATAGGCTCAGCCTATTTGCTCTGGGCTGAGAGTAACAAAGACCAATGTGAGACTTCTGTGAGCCTGCAAGTCTGGTAGAGCGGGCTGCCTAACTTTCTTTTTAAAGGAAACCACCCAGCATAGACATCATGGGCGCATTTGGGCCCGTGATCAGTGGATTTGTCCCACCCACTCCCTGGCTGATATTCCTCACAAATCAGATCTGTAGCTCCCTAATTTGATGCCTAAATACCTTAATATGGTACAAGGTGCTCTCTGCTATATGATTTTATAACAGACTAGAGGCCCGATGCACGAAATTTGTGCAAGAGTAGGCCTTCGCAGCTGCGGCTGCTGCTTGGATCCCTCCCTTGCAGCTTCCTAGATACCACGGCTGCAGCCCTGGCTTCATCCAGAAGGACGTCTGGTCTAATTAGCATATTATGCTTTTATTATTATAGATTCATCTACACACATCTCTATAATGGTCCATGTATATGTATATACATAAAATCTATATATTTAAATGACATAGAGAACAAATACATATAACATACATACACATCTGAAACATAATATAGAAATGTATATGTACATTTGTAGCTATGCATGCATGTATATTTGTAGCTATGTGTATGTAATAAAAGCATAGGTTCTTTATACTAAAATACTGAATTTCAAACTTTAAATGGGTAAGTCATTTGATATATGAATTATATCTCAACAAAGGGGCTATAAAAACAAACAAAATACAAGCTTTAGAGTCTGATTATCTGAGTATCTCCTTTCTGCCATTTAACTTGCTACATAACCTTGGGCAACTTAGCTCTCTACTTGTCATTTTGCTCAAATGTAAAAGGAGCATAATAATAAAACTTGTCTCAGAGGGCTGCGGTGAGAATTGAATTAACACATGTAAAGAGATCTGAACAGTATCAGCATAGAATAAGTGTTTAAGAAACGTTACCTGTTACAATTATGACCTGCCTCTCTTCATGCCTGGGTGCTCAGATCTCTGACCTCCATGTCCAGTGGCCTTTTCCCAAAAGATCATGCTCTCCAGAATATTGTACATGTGCCCCACACTCAGCCCCTCCAACGCCCTCTTCCTCACGGACTCCTTTTCATCCTTCCAGGCTCAACCTGATCATCATTTCCTTGGGGAAGGCTTTCCTTACTTGCAAAATTAGGTTAAAAAATCTCCTAATTATATATTTTTCATGACATCTTGTACTTCCTTCATGATAAGACACATTTTGCTCATGTAAATCTTTAACACATCTGTCTTTCTTGCTCGGTTGTGGATTCCAGAAAGGCAGGGGCCCCGTATCCCTTTGGTCATCACAGTAGTTGGCCAGAGTAAGTGCTCAGTTAATATTTATTGAATATATTGATTTTTTTTAAAAGTGAGAACTGCCTACACCATGGCTTACCTAATGCCAAGAGCCTTCCTGTTTTAGTCACTCACTTCCTTTTTTTCCTGACCCGTGAAAGTCCTTGCATCATAACTAACTTCTAAATGCCTGACTTTACTTGATTCTTCTCTGGCCTACAACTTCAAGATCATATCAACTATTCCCGTTAACATGTCAGTCACACCCTGCACAGTACACTGCAGACAGTGAGAAGTCCCTGGGAGGCTCACAAGCATGTCAAACTCGCGGCAGGCGGGCGGGCCACATGCATTGTTTAAAATAAAGGAGGCATGTAGCCCGCGGGCCTCGAGTTTTTTGTTTTGTTTTGTTTTTGAATCTAAATAAATCTTTATTGTTCAGATTATTACAATTGTTTCTCCTTTTTTCCCCCCCATATCTCCCCATCACCCGGTTCCCTCCCCCCCGTTGTCCTTATCCATAGGTGTATGATTTTTGTCCAGTCTCTTCCCGTACCCCCCACACAGACACCCCTTTCCCCCTGAGAATTATCAATCCACTCCCATTCTATGCCTCTGATTCTATTATGTTCACCAGTTTATTCTGTTTCTCAGATTTTTAATTCACTTGATTTTTAAAATCACTTGTTGATAGATATGTATCTGTTGTTCATAATTTTTATCTTTACTTTTTTCTTCTTTTTCCTCTTTTTAAAGAATACCTTTCAGCATTTCATATAATACTGGTTTGGTGGTGATGAACTCCTTTAGCTTTTTCTTATCTGTGAAGCTCTTTATCTGCCCTTCAATTCTGAATAACTTTGCTGGGTAGAGTAGTCTTGGTTGTAGGTTCTTGCTATTCATCACTTTGAATATTTCTTGCCACTCCCTTCTGGCCTGCATAGTTTCTGTTGAGAAATCAGCTGACAGTCGTATGGGTGCTCCCTTGTAGGTAACTAACTGTTTTTCTCTTGCTGCTTTTAAGATTCTCTCTTTGTATTTTGCCCTTGGCATTTTAATTATGATGTGTCTTGGTGTGGTCCTCTTTGGATTCCTCTTGTTTGGGGTTGTGTGTGCTTCCTGAACTTGTAAGTCTATTTCTTTCACCAGGTGGGGAAGTTTTCTGTCATTATTTCTTCAAATATGTTTTCAGTATCTTGCTCTCTCTCTTCTGGCACCCCAAAAATTCAGATATTGGTACGCTTAAAGCCATCCCGGAGGCTCCTTACGCTATCCTCACACTTTTGGATTATTCTTTCTTTCTGCCTCTCTGGTTTGGTGTTTTTTTCTTCCTCATATTCCAGATCTTTGGTGTGACTCTTTGGGTGCGGTGGTCTACTCTGTATATTCTTTATTTCAGACAGTGTATGCATAATTTCTGACTGGTCCTTTTCCATTTTTTTGGTATTCTCATTTAGGTCCTTGAAGGTCTCTTCAAGTTTCTCAGCGGTTTTTAGAAGATTCTTGAGTAACCTTATAAATATGGTTCTGAACACTGTGTCGTCCATTAGTTTGCTTTCATCTATCTCTCCTACTCGTGACATACTTTGATGTCTCCACATTTTGGCTGCCTCCCTGTGTTGATGGAGTGGCTTTGTGTGGTCAGTGACCTATAGGGGCCGGTAGCTCAGCTTCCCCAATCACCCTAGGTGGTCGCTCTTGGTACTCCCCTTTGTGGGCTGAGTGGAAAGTCTTGGTGTAGTTAAAAGCCCTGATTGCTGTTGGTACACTGGGAGGAATTGACCTCCGGTCCTATTGGTTGTGAGGGCCTGCTGTGTCTGTAACGGAAGAATTGCTGTGCTGGAGACACAGTAGGGCTTTGGTGCTCACTGAGTCTGCCTCTTGAATGTGTCCCTTATGAGAGTGGTTGAAATCTGTTATCATCCACACCGACAGAAAAGTCACTCTCACTCTCCGACCGATGGCCAAGAGTCCCGTAGGCGTCTGGGTCCTCCGCGTGTCCCCAGAAACTGGAGTTCAGAGTGGTTGGGATTGTTGGTATCACTGGTGGGAGTTGATCTCCAAGCCAGTTGGCTGTGAGGATCAGCAGTGTCTCCACTGGGAGAGCTTCTGTGATCAGCTTGGATGGGGTGGAGTCTCAGGGTGGCACAGACAAGCTTTGGTTTCCCGTCTGCTCCGCCCTAAGAGGGGCGGTTTCTCCGTGCCCGAATTAATGGCTGCGCGCCTCTGAGAGAAGGCAGCTTTTGAGCCTCTCCCGCTGCCTGACAGACCAGTTTCTCCCCAGCTGGGGCTGGATTTCAGTGCAGACCGGAGGTTTTGTTTTTCTCCCGAACGAGAAATCCAGTCACTGGGGGGGGCTGTGCTCAGCTTGGATGGGGCAGAGTCTCAGAATGGTGCAGACAAACTTGGTTTCCGTCTGCGCTGCCCCAAGAGGGCCGGTTCCTCCGTGCCCTAATCAATGGCTGTGTGCCTCTGAGAGAAGGCAGCTTTCGAGCCTCGCCCGCTGCCAAACAGACTAGTTTCTCCCGGACCGCAGCTGGATTTCAGTGCAGTCAGGAGGTTTTGTTTTTCTCCCAAATGAGAAAGCTAGCCACGCAGCATCTGCTGCCCTCCCTCTCCAATTGCTGCGAGCAAGCCTGCCGTGTATTCAGCCGCCCGCCCTTTCTGCGCTCACGGATCTCCGCACCTCCACAGCTCTTGAGGCTCAGCGTCCCCCTCTCTTTTTTTCTCTAGTTGTAGGTTTTCCATTCTGCCAGCTTTCCGGTGGTTCTGGACGGCGTGCACTCTGTTTTCCAGTTGTAGTTTCAAAATTGTTGTGGTAGGCAACAATTAGGTGTTTACCTTATGCCGCCATCTTGGTTTCCTGGCCTCGAGTTTGACATGCTTGCAGGGCTCCTTAACTCAGGCTTTCGGGGAAGTAAGCAATTCCTGATTACTCTATGCTGATAATGACACCATCTCTTCCCAAAAGACAAATCCAAATATGCTTATTTGTTGGAAAAACCATGGCTGATCATCTCACTTCCTCTGTCACACAGCATCCAGCCCCTGGTTCTGCTGGTCCTGCTGCCTGGGAGGCTGCTGCTCACATCCCTCCACACACTACACTCAAATACTATCTGATATTTTTTGTTTATCTTTATAAGAAGTATTTTCACTGCTATTTAATATTTCACTGGGCATGTGTTTTGACACCCTTTTACCCACTTGACACCCTTTTACCTATGTGATATCCCTATTACCTTTGGCACCCTTTTACCTCTTTGACACCCTATTACCTATTTCAGATCAAGGAACTTTCATGCTGTGTCCTTACACCCGGAAATTGAACTTCGATTGGTGACAGGTGCACAGATGGCACTCGACAGAAATTTGTGGACAGGACAATGAGTAATAGACATCCATACATTAGCCCCTTACTATGTGCTTAGGACTTGCAGGCACTCTTATACCCTCACATACAGATATGCAGCGATTCACAAACTTGTGCAAGGTTGCACCACTGAAGCTGGGAGGGAATCCAGGCAGTCTATCTCCAAACACCAGGCCCGTTTAACCCGTCTGCCGTCCTGCACGACTGTCCAGGGGAGAGAAACAGGCATTTGCTTCTGTCCTGTGTCCTGAGGGTTCTGGATATTCTCTCCTCTCTCTCCCTATTTCTTTTGCTTGGATGCACCCTCAGCACCTTTTCCACTATTTCTAGGAAAGCCAGGGTACAAAAGGAGCTAAGATGAGAAGGGTGGCACATGGCAAAGCGTAGAGCAGAATGTGAGGGAAAGAATACGGAGCTAAAGAAAGCATTTTCAGTGCCCTTTTCTCCCACTCAAATAAGCAGAATTAAACTCTAGTCCCTCCCATAAAGGAGAATAGAATCAATTTTCCTCCCTAGTCGGCACACTGAGAGTTTCTTATTCATGTTGTCATCTCATGAAGTTCCTAGTGTCACCATCATTCTCCTTGGCCTCTGCCAGGAAGGAAGAAAAAAAGTTCAATTCAGGTGACCATGTAGTTGCCTAAGAATATTTTGCAACAGTGAATGTAATTAATGAGAGAGGAAACAATACCTAGACCATGTGAAAAGCCACTTAACGTCGAAGATGGCCTGGCAGGAGTTTGTCTCCATGTCTGAGAATACTCTGTTCTTGGTAGTCACGGGCAAGAAGGAAACTTTGATGATAACAACAAGCCAACAGATGCCTGAAAGCACATTAGCTGGAGCTTGATAGAGAAATTAAAGTCCTGTCGGTTCCACAACAAACAAACAAAAAGAACAGAAACGTAGCCCTTCCTCGGTGAGCGCTGGAATTGGTTTTCTTCAAAGCAGCCAAATCCTGAGCCTCATCAACTCCTTAATCAGTCTCGAAAGCTGACAAGAATGTCCCCAACTGACTTTTCCTCTCCTCAGCCCCGCTCGTGAGGAGGGAGACAAAGGCTGGGCAGCTGAGAGGTCTGCTAAGGTAAGGCTGCAGGGACAGCTGGGGATGTTTACCCAGGATGATGAATTCATCATGCGGATCTTAAATCACATCTGCCTCTTGCCAACGGGAAAAGTGTGTGGGGCCCAGCAGATGCCTTTTCCTCCTGCGCCAGGAATGAACCCGGAAGCCTGAGGGAGAAAGCTGAACCTTGGCAGCTTCGGGCACATGGGTGGATGATGAATGCATGAAACTCAGGGGTGGAAGTACCGAGGCCTTGGGACTGGCTCTTTTTACTTTTTGGAGAGTTATGGGAGTGGTACTCCCAGAAGCATTTCCGATAAAACCCCATTATTATTTCTCTGTTGCAGAATTGTGCTTTTCCTCATCACGCCTCTCTGGTTTATTAAGGTTGGGGTTGTTAATCTGAGACTCTTTTATATTTGGCTTTCTCGCCACATTATTTATGGGAAGTGTATCTTTATGATCTAATGCATTATTCCTGTAAATAATAAACCAACTTTGGAATGAGGTGCCAGAGAAGAACTCTGCGGCCAGCAGATCTTATTAAATAGTTGAATCCCCAGCAGATTTCCTCTGCTAACGATAACAGAGAGCTGACAGAGCGAGGGAGGAGGTTCCTGGCAAGGTTCAGGCTCCTCTGATTTGTTACCCAAACGCTCCTATTAGATTGGCAGGCTCTCAACTCCCAAGGATCAATGTCTAATTATTCAGGTATTGCCACCACCTAAGAGGAACTGTGTCCCACTTTTTACTATCATCCTTCAGCCTCTCTTGTGCTTCCTCCCACTCATTGATGACAAACTTCAGAAAGGAGAGAATAAGATGAAGGTGAAGAAAAAGGAAAGGGGGAGAGGCTGTTTACTTAGAACCTATAACTATTACCTAAGTGATATGAGGAAGTAGCCACCATCACGTGGCTGGTAGGATGGCAGAAACAGATTTGTCCCACTCTAGAGCCTCGGAGCTCCTTCTCTTGGTGAAAGGCAGAGTGGATTAGGAAAACCAAAGAATACGAGATAGGCCCTCCACTTCTGAGGATGCCTCTGGGAGGCAGTCGTGGCCTCTGTAAAATCACCCTGGAGCCTCCTTCTGAGAAAGAAGTGGGCTGGGGAGGAGTCTCCATGGTAACACTTCATTGGCTGAGCTCCTCTGAGTTCTTGCTGCAGGATGCTCTCCAGGCCATCTCCTCTCTGGAGTCGATCTACTGGATCTGTGTGGATGACTCTCTCTGACCTGTTCGCTCAACCGGGCATCTCTTACAGGCTTTTCTGCTGGCATTGTTGCTGGACACTTGGTCTCTCCCTTAGAGAGGTCCTCAGGCAGTAAGATCCAGAGCATCTAAGATGAACTATTTATCTCCAATCCCAAATCTACTGATGCTCCTAGAAATTTCTGTTCATGGCATCATAACTGTCTGACTGACAAGGCACACGCAGCGTCCCAACTCCACTCTCTTGACCCTCCACATCTAGTGAGTTACTAGGTTTCCACTGGTTCTCCTTCAAGATGATCTTTCCCATTTTTCCTCTTCTATTTCTATCCTAGAGTAAGTCCCGATGAGCCCTCAACACAAGTATTATCGTGTTCTCTCTGGTGGGGTGTAGCTTCTCCCTCCCCTCTTTTCTCTCTACCATCAGATTGGTTAGAAAACATTGCAATGTCGAAAATATTTCATTCCTCTCATGCAACAAATGTTACTGAGCACTTACTATGCACCCAGGCTCTATTGTAGACTCTGAAAAATATAAATTCCTGTTGTCATGAAGCCTCCATTCTAATGAGGTGAAGATGAAAATAAACATATTTTCATATGTCCATGTACTATGTCATGTTGTGATAACTGCTCTGAAGAGGAATAAAGGAAAATAAGGTTACAGACCACAAATCGACTAACTCTTTTTCTATAAAGCGCCAAATAATAAATATTTTAGGATTTGTGGGCTATGTGATTGGTTTCAACCACTCACCTGTGCTGTTGTCATGTGAAAGCAACCATAGATAATGCAAATGAGCATGGCCATGTGATGGACAAAACCACAGGCCATACTTGTCCAGTTCCTGGTATACACATGGATAGTGGGGACATGCTATTTTTATAAGGTGGTTAAGAAGGAACTCTTTGATGAAGTCATAGCCCAGCCATAAACCAAGAGATCTTTTATGCAGAGACTACAAAAGAGGATTCTATGCAGAGGGGAGAGTAAGTAGAAATGCTGAGAGGTGAAAACATGCTTGGTGATGAAGGAAGGGGGCCAGTGCAACTGAAGCTGAGCAAGCAAGGGGGAGAGAACTGAGAAAGTATCTTCCACTAACAGCCTTCACAAACCTGGGCTCCACTGTTTCATATACGTGGTCATGATTTCTCATGATCATACCTTTGATTAGTATAATGAATATTTTCTATTGATCTGTGCCCAACATCTATCCCCTGTCCTGGTAACAACACTCCAATTTTCCTTTGGACAGCTCCCCACCCCATCTCACTCTCAGTCATTTCCAATCTGAGCTCTGTGTATGTGTTACATGCTATTGAGTCAGATCTGACTTTTTCCAACCCTATGGATGAGTGATGTCCACCATGACCTGTCCCAAGCAGCCCTACTCAGCTCCTGCGGAGTTGTGCCTACAGCTCCTTTTAGGAAGTCAATCCATCTCATGTTTGGTCTTACTCTTTTTCTGCTGCCTTCCTTTTCCCCAGCACTATTGTCTTTTCCAAAACACCCGCCTTCTCATGACGTGCCTGAAGTAGGACAGCTTCAGTTTTGTCATTTTCACCTCCGGTGATGTTTCAGGTTCTAACAGAGGGGATATGATCGAGGTTGCCTTGTTAGTAAGCACACCCCATCATCCTGGTCACAACTCATCCAGGGATGTGCACATGGCCTAAGACAGTCCAGTTGAGGAAAATCCAGGACTTCATTGGATTTACATTGGGAAGAAAATATCCTCTCTGCTCACCAGCAGAGTTGAAGACAAAATACAAAATTGAAAATCAGAGCTGAGAGATGGTATAAGAAAGAGAAAGACTGAATTTTGGTCACGTTATTTGAGCCACTGAATCTACCTTGAAGCCGTCTACTGCTGAATTTTTCTATCATGTGAGGTAATAAATCTTCCCTCCTGTGGCTCTAGTTGGACTTGTATCATTTACACTATCTGAGTCCTGACTGATAAATGTATGCGATTTCATCCACCAAACAAACGCTCTCTGTTTTTCCCGTAATCCATAGTCAAACCTAGTTCAAATACTCCTTTCATTTAAGAAGCTTTCTAAACTCTCTCTTGGATACCACCTCATCACAGCTGGACTCTATAATTCTACAGTCACTTTGTTCTATCCAACCAACAGCTTGTCTTCTGCTTGTGCTCTCAGATATCTGTATGTGTGTGTCACCTTCCCGATTGGACAGCTCCCTGACAGAGCAGCGACTTTCATCTCTGCATCTCCAAGACGCCAACAGTAGTGGTTTGGAGATAGCATACATGTATGTGATACGCACATTTAATGAATGAACACTACTAAGAACACCCCATTCCTTTCATCATAATTATCAATTGCCAGGTTGCAGTAGAATGTTTCATCAAAAACTAATTCAAAAGGCTAAATATATCATCTGATGTCTTCCTAAAAAAATAATAAAAGCATCAGATCACATTCAAAGTTCTATAAATCTTATGCTAATTTAAATGGCTTTAGACTTAATTAAAAATGTTTTTCAGTTGATGATAACATAACTTGGATAATTAGCATCAAGTGGCATCTAGAGCCGATATTTAAAAAACGAATCTAGAGTATAAATAGACCTAATTAGCAATTAGAATAACACCTTATAATTATGCTTTGTTTATAAATGCTATAATGTTCAATTCATTATTCAATGAAATAGGCCATTAATGAAAATCAAAATTATGTTTCCCTGCTGTCTCCACCAAGATGCCTCTTCGATGCACTGGCCTATGTTGTGAATTTTCTTGCTGCTCTTAAAAGACCATTCCTGTACAATATTTAATAATTTTGTTTTGTAATTAAACTCTACCACACCTCATCTTGCACACTAATTTTATACCTTTTTGGGTAATTGATGGACCTGCCTACAGATCTAAGTTTTCTTGTGTCAGACTTAATTAAATATCTTTGTAATATGGAAAACTCAAAATTGGTACAGGCATGCCTATATGAAGAAAGACAGGGTCTGGTACCTGAATAAAAGCAAGGCCTTGGAGATGAGGGGAATGGTGGCCCCATATGGAGAATGAAGGAAGTGGGTTCTGGAGAGGCAGGAGGTTGGTCAGGAGACATAAGTTCAGCTGCAGGTGATGAAGTCGAAGTGATGGAAAGACAGCCGTGCAGAAAAGCCCAGGCTGTCTGGGAATTTGGAATGAGAATTGAGAAGACAGTTCAAGGCTAATACAGAATCGGGGGTCAGCTGAAAAGAGCAAATGTTGCAACCGTATGTAATTTCCCATAGAAACGTGAAAAGAGAAAAACCAGGACTGAGCTGTGGGGGTGGCCACATGTGATGCCAAGTGTGAATCCACATAGTTTATTTGGTGAAAGAAGCATCAGTGAGGGAAGCAGAGAAAGTCAGATGTGGGAGAACTGTGGGAACCACAGAGCATTTAGAAGGCGAAAAGCGGAGGAATAGCTGAACAACTGTGGCCCTGTTCTTTCCCGCTCACACTGCTGCCCACGCGCTGTGGAATTTGGTGAAGTTGAAGGTTATTGTGAAAGAGGCCATTGAGTGTCATGGGTAAGACTGCCTGGGTTCAGATCCTGACTCCACCAGTTTCCCCTGTGGAACTTAGCTCAAGTTGCATTTCACTTTGTGCTTCAGTTTGCTCTTCTATAAATCAAGGTGATAAGCCAGTGCCCTCTTTATAAGGTTAGTTTGGCAGTCTGACCACTGCAAAAGACAAACTTCTCACTAAGCTGAAGAAGAAATTGCCTAAATTTCTTGTTCCGCACCATATGGCGGTATCCCAGCTGACAGGAAGCTTGTTTCTGCAACCCACGAGGCTCATTTCACTGAGTAGGCTGACGCGAGATTTGTGGGGCGGTCATTTCCTAATCTCAGCACTGGTCTTTATCATGATGCTTTCTTTCTATGCCTTTACATGAAAAACAAATGCTCCTAATGATGGAGAGAGACAGATTTTATCCTAAATCGTCTCAAAGAGACCCATCACAAGCATAAGTGACAACTACAACAACATCCACCTGCCTTGAAGAGACCAAAAACCACAATAATTTTTCAGCCCTTCGTCTGCATAGTGGTGGGGTGGATGGCGGAAAGTTCTTAAGTGATGCCAGTATAGTTTTGTACACTAAGATTCAACCAAAGTGTTGGGACATCTACAATTACTCTGTATCTTTGCAAAGTCAGATTTAAAAGCAGCGAGTTGATTCATGAAGCACTAAGAAACTAATGGGAAGTGCCAAACACCATTTGTACAAAAGGATCTTGGCATGAGATACCATCACTCTTTCCCCTGGGCAATTACTTTACAGCTGGTAGAGCAAAGTAGTCTTGAATAAGAGAACAGCTTGAAAAGTGTGTGTGTGTGTGTGTGTGTGTGTGTGTGTGTGTGTGTGTGTGTGTGATTAAAGCCCCAAACCTAGCACTACCATGGGAAGTGCCATTTCTACAGATAATAGGGAAAACCTATTAACTGTGAGAGCTGAAAGGGTTTTAGAACTAACATATTTACATGCAGTTAAGTGCATTGAGGCTGGAGTCCATAGGCAAGGATTTGAACGTGATCAACTTTCATTTTTTCAAGCCTTAGTTTACTCATCTGAAAATGGGATACATTTGAGAAGGCAGGAAAGTATAGTGCTTTCAAGGGAATTCTGGCTCTCAGCCTTCACTGTGCAGGGCTGAGGTCTGTCACCTGTAAAATGGGTGTGATAAACTGGTGCCTACCTCACAGGGTGCTAGTGAGGTGTAAATGGAAGAATGCATAGGAAGCATGGTACTTGGATCACAAGTGGTCAATAAACTTTATTTTTTAAAGACCATGCACTTAAGGGGGCACCTGACCAGGGATTAGCTGTCCTCCGCTCTCTGCCTCTGCACCCTGAATTCTCACTTCCATAGAACCCCCTCAGGACAGCCACTTCCATCTTATGATTCTGCTGAGTCTGATGTTGGTCAGGATGATGCTGAAGTTCTGTGCCTGACAGGGGAGCATAATGGGGCCAGTGACAGTGATAGGAAAGACAGGGACAAATACAGGTGGGAGAGTGGAGGGTGGGATGATTGATGGGGAGGGAGAGGGAGAGTAGGAGAGAGAGAAACAGACCAGACAAGCTGATTGACTGAGGGCAGAGGCGATGACCAGGAGGAGGACAGCAGTGATGGAGAAGGAAGGAGATGCTTAGTGAAACTAATAATACTGAGAACAAATAGTAATTTCCAGCCAGCACTTCATGCACACTTATTTGTTAGCCAATTTACTACCCACTTTACATAGATTATTTAATTCAATCCTTCCAAGAATTTTAGAAGGTATATACTTCTATTAACCTTCCCCCCATTTCGTAGATGAACAGACATAAGCACTGAGAGGTTAGATAACTTGCTTAAGGGCACACAGCTAGGAAAGGATACAGATGGGTAAAATCATATTTGGGTTAATTTTTGAGCTTTTAACCACTGCATTTCAGAGACTCTTAGGGATCAATAGAAGGAAAAGTAGTATTAGTATTATTAATATAAGCAGTAGCAGGAGTATTAACAGCAGCAGCAGCTACTATTGGCTGAGTACTGTTTTGTGGTAGGCATGGTGATAAGTACACATAATATGATCTCATTTAACTGTAGGGGTAATTTGAGATGGTAGATGTTCTTACTCCAATTGAACAGAAAAGAAAACTGGCTAGGTTGTCAGTAACTAGCCGCAAGTTACACATCTAAAAGAGGACAGAGCAGGGATTAAGATCCAGGTCAGCCAAGTACTGGAACAGCCACAGAACACTAATTTCTTGTGTTCTCAGATTCAATGCCTCCAACTATGGGACCATAGAAATATCTGCAATTGTTTTTCTTAAAAACATTTTTATTTATTTCAGAGAGGAGAAAGGAGAGGAAGAGATAGAAACATCAATGATAAGATAGAATCATTAATCAGCTGCCTCCTACATACCCCCTACTGGAGATCGAGCTCACAACCCGGGCACGTGCCCTGACCTCCTGGTTCATGGACAGACACTTAACCACTGAGACACACCAGCCGGGGTCTGCAAGTGTGTTTACAAACACATTCTTGGGCCCTTCCACCAGAGCTTCTACCTCAGTAAGTCACGGTTGGATCTATGAACCTAAACTTTTCAGAAGTTCCCTAGGTGATTTTTTTTTTTAAATTTTCGAATAAGACTAAATTTTTTCAATAACCCAGTAAAAGTTTTCATAAGTATCCAACAGTATAAAAAGTGGAAAATAGATTTGTAGATTTTAATATATTAATATAATGATGACATACAGTATATCCCATAGGCAAAGAGGTAGATAGGGAAAAAGAATACTGTGGTTGAAGTCTAGTGATATATAGATACAGAAGTAGAGATAATCCATATTACAGCATATTCTACCACCAATATTACAGTCAGAAGGTAAAAAAAAAAAAAGAACCATTTCCAAATAATTCAGGAGGAAGATGAGGATGGCTGGGACCTGAAAGATTGTGGGAGAGCAGCCCCAAATCACTGTGTCATATGCATATGGTGGCTTCTAGTTTTTTCCAATAGGAATAATTTAAATTATAAGTTTACATTAAGAACTACAAAACTATAGGGTGCACAGAAAAAGTGGCTCACTCCTTATTGCTATGTATATGATCCAATTTTAAAATCCAGTTTATTTTTTTTAATATATTTTATTGATTTTTTACAGAGAGGAAGGGAGAGGGATAGAGAGCTAGAAACATCGATGAGAGAGAATCATCGACCAGCTGCCTCCTGCACACCCCCTACCAGGGATGTGCCCGCAGCCAATGTACATGCCCTTGACCGGAATCGAACCTGGGACCTTTCAGTCCGCAGACCGACGCTCTGTCCATTGAGCCAAACCGGTTTTGGCTAAAATCCAGTTTAAAAATAAGCACAGAGTCGACTGATCCTCCCTCTTCATGCAAAGTCTGACCTAGTAATATATTTTCCCTGAACTTTTAGAAAAGAGGCAATGAGAGTACTTTGGTTTGGATTCAAGTAACAGACTTTCCATAAAGATTTTAGAATTGAAGGGCTCCATGCTTGGGATTTATCACCTCACATCTCCATGTTCAGAAAGCATGACTACAAAGAAGCCAAACCAAAACCAACCCACTGAGCATGAAGACAAACCTTTTTTTTTTTTTAAGTAGAATTTTACTTCAATATAGAGTATAAAAAACAACTCCAGACCTAATATATTAAAATAAGTCAAACAACCACTCTATAGAGATAAAACCTTCACATAGGTCAACCAAAGTGATCCAGAAACGCAATTGTGCTGATTTCCTATGAAGTCACCAGAAAAGGTCATTCTCAAGTTACAAAGAGGCTCAGTAATCGCTCCAACATGCATACAGGTCTTGACTGCTTCTTGAAAGACTGCCTGTTGTGAGGACTGGATGTGCCCTATTATACTTCCTGTCATGAGCACTTACCCCACCCTAAGTTCAGTGCTGGCAGATGTGCCACGAAGACTTCCTGACCTTAGAAATTTTCACCAGGGATCATGCTCCAAGTGTGTGTGTGTGTGGGGGGGGTTTCAATGATTTAAGAGAATCCATATAATTGGCCTAAATCTCTTCTCTAGGCACCATTCCACTCTTAATCTCAAATGGACACAGTAGCATCAGACCAATGAAAACATTTCCTTACCTAAAACTCGCAATCTCTCAGCTCCGACGACTACTTCATTGTTATCCGCAGAGAAGAGCAATTTTCCAGAAACTGTCTTTACTTCAAACCTTTGGCCGTAGGCTTCTATAGCCTTTGGACCTGGAAGAGAGAGAGGGAGAATACATTAGCCTCATTGCATTCAATTACGAAGAGCTTTTCATAGAGTGCGTACGTCTGACAAGATTGCATTGGACTCCAATGTAAGTGGATTGGTTTTCAGAAATCAACCACGAAAATCAGGCTCATGACTTCAGCCATGTCTTGTCAATTACCTTTTATCATATGCTCTCAGGCTATGATTTTAAAGGCCATAATGTCCTTCTTCCAAACTAATTCTTGAATGAGATTTCCCTCAGCTTAACTACCACATTACTATCAAATACTGGTACTTGTAGATTTCAGCTTGACTACATCAAGGCATAGAAGGCTCACCATCTCATGAAGCAACCAGCTTATCTTTGACCACCTCCAACTTTTGTAAAAGGGGGGCTTTAAATTCAGCTGAAATC
The DNA here is from genome assembly GCF_027574615.1 of Eptesicus fuscus. Taxonomy (NCBI): domain Eukaryota; kingdom Metazoa; phylum Chordata; class Mammalia; order Chiroptera; family Vespertilionidae; genus Eptesicus; species Eptesicus fuscus. Next base: position 91,983,120 of record NC_072478.1, on the reverse strand, counting down.
TATCCCACTCTGTCACCAGACAAGTCTATTTCTTCAGTATATTTCCTGGCAGGAAAGGTTATAATATCTTGCAATGACTTGCCTAGGAAGTTGTTGAATCTTTTATGCTAGAATTTTATTCCATAAAAAATAAATTTCAGAGGGTTTATTATATGACAACAGATACTATTCTTGAAGGTGGGACTATGGCGGCATAAAAAGGACAAGGCGCCTGGTCCCAAAACACTTATCTTCTGATGGAGACAAGTGCATATAAGTTGAAACATCTGATGTAATAAAAGGCTAATACAAATTGTCCCCTCAACCGGGATTTTAATTGGGAATTTGACCAGGGGATGGGGCCAGCTGGCCAACTGCCCATGGCCCCTCCCCTCGGCCAGCCCGCCCCTGATTGCCTCACCCACCCCAATTGGGGGGGGGGTGCTGGCCGGCCAACCATCTGCGGCCCCTCCCCCTAGGCAGCTCTACCAGCTTGGCTCTGATGGGGCAGGCCAGCCAGATCCCACCTGTGCACAAATTTGTGCACTGGGTCTCTAGTTTATAAATAAATAGACACAGAGGGTTTTAGGTACTATGGGAAAAATAAAACAGGTTAATGTGCTAGAATTCCTAAAAAAACAACAGATGAGACAATTCAGTCTGCCTGAGCTGGAGCTACCTGAACACATGAAGTTCATCAGAAAAAGCCCAGTGTCATCACCCTCATCAAGCCCAGGTCAGGTCAAAAGGAATATATCCTTTGGTCTGGAAATTCATACAGAAAAAAAAAGTGAGGTTAGGATCTAAAAATCTTATATTTAACCAGAATTTTCCAGGAGATTCTGATATAGAATTTTTGCTTCCTTCTCACTATTAATAAAATGTAGGAATAAAAGAGTCCTCATGCCTTCCAGGCAAAAATGGCCAGGAACACAACAGTTGTTGAACAAGTTGGGTTTAGTACTCATTGCTATAAGAGAGTAAACCAATACACCCAAAAATCTTATATTACTGGAGGCATGTCGGTAATAAGGAAGGACTTATTACATAGTATTTGGCCTTATATTAGGTTATTTAGGGCTGAGTTTAAGGAAGCAAGACTTTGCTTGGAATTAGCTCCTGTCAGGAAGTGGGGGTAATTATATGATTGGTATCTTAATAAATCTTTTCTAGAGGTAGGAAAGACCAGAGCCATGCCAAAAGTGTAATGGATAAAGAAACAACAGTCCTATTAGCTAGGTTAGAGGAATGTTTGGTCATTTTTGTGGTTTGGATAAACATTTTCATTCTGTCTGAGCTGTCTCTGTTTTGTCTTTATCCTTCCTGGCCACTGAGTGGCCTTGTCTGGTGTTGATGCTCTGTGAAATTATTTATGGTCAAATGGGCAAACCGAAGGCTTGGCTGATACTTCCCAGCCAGCCCCTGCATGTCTGGGGCTGCTCATTTTCTGGTAATGTGACTTTCAGCAAATCATTCGGTCTTTCCGAACCTCATTTTCTGCATCTGTAAAATTGTACTATCACCCTATCTTATCTACCCCATCAGAAGTTTAAAATGATCACATTACATTGCTTATAAAAAGAACTTTGGAGGCAAAAAAACACTGTGAAATGTAGGGGATTTTTCCTATGATTGTCTCATCTAATGCAGTGGTCATAACACACTTAAAAGAATTAATGACCAAAACCTTTAGGGCACTTGCCTCACGCACATGATCACGTCCAACAGGCAGACTTGATCTCTTCCCAGAACATCCACACTAGCCCTCTGATAAAAAGAAGGGCATTGGGAAAGCTTCTTAGTGAGTGGGGAACTGAACAAGCAAACACAACCCCAATTTCCAATGGCACGGGGCCTGGGCATTGTCTTCTCTGACTGCCTCCATGCTGCAGGTGAGAAGAGTACCTGGCAGGAAGGTTGAGTGCTCTCTCAAGGTCATCAGGTGAATTAGTGGAAGATCTGGGTCTGGAGCTGAGCTTTCATAATTGCTTCATAATTAAAAAAAAGGATGTTTATTTGTCCAGGAAGGAGGAGGAAGATGGAATCAACATGAGGAGCAGATAGAAAAGGAGCTTGTACAGGATGAGGGGAAGTAGAAAGCTGGAAACAAGGACCAGAGAGAGAGAGCGCGCCTGAAAGAATACTGGGAGAGGCCAAGCATCCCTGGGTCCGGGTGAGACCATGTGTCCCTGGATCCGGGTGAGGCCTCGTGCACCTAGGCCCGGGTGAGCCCAAGTGGCCCTGGGTCGGGGAGAGGCCAAGCGTCCCTGGGTCTGGGTGAGACCATGTGTCCCTGGATCCGGGTGAGGCCTCGTGCACCTAGGCCCGGGTGAGCCCAAGTGGCCCTGGGTCTGGGAGAGGCCAAGCGTGTCTGGGTCTGGGTGAGACCATGCGTCCCTGGATCCGGATGAGGCCTCGTGCACCTAGGCCCGGGTGAGCCCAAGTGGCCCTGGGTCTGGGAGAGGCCAAGCGTCCCTGGGTCCGGGTGAGACCATGTGTCCCTGGATCCGGGTGAGACCTCGTGCACCTAGGCCCGGGTGAGCCCAAGTGGCCCTGGGTCTGGGAGAGGCCAAGCGTCCCTGGGTCCGGGAGAGACCATGTGTCCCTGGATCCAGGTGAGGCCTTGTGCAACTAAGCCCGGGTGAGGCCACGTACCCCTGGGTCTGGGAGAGGCCAAGCGTCCCTGGGTACGGGTGAAGCCAGATCCTGGGTCCGGGTGAGGCCGTGCGCCCCTGGATCCATCCGGGTGAGGCTGGGTCCCAGGCCCGGGTGAGACCACGCTCCCCTTCGGTATGGGTGAGGCCACGTGCCCCTTAGTCCGGGTGACGCTGTGCCCCTGGGTTCGGCCGAGACCAAACCAGAGGGAGTCGGAACTCCATTACCACCATTTGTCCACCATCCAGAGCTGAGGGGTCAGTGCTGACATGTACACATAAGGAACTACTGGACATCGAAATTGGGTCTCAAAAGAACTGTTGGTCCAGGGGGAAGCTCGCTACAGATTGATTCATTTGCCTGTCAGCATAAATATTATTGCTCGTCTCACATTCAGTTCTTATTAGTATATATCTAGTGACATATGATCTCGTTCATCTAGAGGAAATGATGAACAACAGAGACTGAGGAACAAGAACAGAACCAGAAACAAGGAGGCATCGATCGGACTATCGGGCCTCAGAGGGAGGATAGGGGAGGGTAGGGGGAGGGTGGGGGGGAGGGGGAGAGTTCAACCAAAGGACCTGTATGCATGCATATAAGCCTATCCAACGGTTAAGTTCAACAGGGGATTGGGGCATGCGTGGGGAGAGGGGTGGGATGGGAATGGGGGGATGAGGACAAATATGTGACACCTTAATCAATAAAGAAATTAAAAAAAAAAAAAAAAGAATACAGATGTATGGCGAGGGCTTCGGATTAATTGTCCTGGGAGGGCTAAGATGTGGCTGCCTTCTTGGTGATACCCTAACCTTCAGGAGAGTCTGTATTACTTGTCAATGCTTCAGGTTACCTTTTTTTAGGGGGTATTTGGGGATCAGGAGGTAAAGGAGTGCTAATGAATGAATGAATGAATGACCCTGGAATGGGCACAGGTGAGCCCAGGTTGCCCACTCTAGATCCAATCAGATGGCAAAGTGGTGGCATGACTGGGGAACACAAATACTTGGACTTTGCCTCCATGGACCTGGGCCAGTGGTCGGCAAACTCATTAGTCAACAGAGCCAAATATCAACAGTACAACGATTGAAATTTCTTTTGAGAGCCAAATTTTTTAAACTTAAACTTCTTCTAACGCCACTTCTTCAAAATAGACTCGCCCAGGCCGTGGTATTTTGTGGAAGAGCCACACTCAAGGGGCCAAAGAGCCACATGTGGCTCGTGAGCCGCAGTTTGCCGACCACAGACCTGGGCCATCACATGAGACGGGGCCCCTGAGGAGTCGAGACCACCTGCCTCTGTGTAAACTGTGTTTACTCTGAACTTATGAATGGTACCTGTGATGTACAGGAGAGTGTACTGAAGAGATGATGGCAGTAATCAGAGAACAGAAAACACAACTAAGTTACTTGCTTTGCAGGGTTTCTCAGAACACAAAATGGAATTTACCAAGGGCCAGAACCATTTGGGTGTAGCGAACTCATTAATTGGTAGTTTTAGCCAAAACCTCACAGAGAGACTGAGGTTTGTGCTTTTGTCAATTTCACCTGGGGCTGCCAAACCTCCTCGGACATGGTGAGATCTTAAAACAAAGATTCTAGGACAGAGTTTTCAACCAGTGTGCCCTGGCACGCTGGTGTGCCACAATAATTTTTAATACCTGACTATTCAGTCAGGGGCACTGACCTCTTTTCCCTTAGATTGTCAAATAATGGCAACTGCCAACACAACAATAGTCATCCCATGTGAATGAATCAACATTATACCAGTTGTTTTTGTCAGATAGGCAAACAATATAATTTTGGTGTACTGTAGAATTTTAGGAACTCGTGTATGTGTGCCATGAGATGGAAAAGGTTGAAAATCGCTGTTCTAGAAAGAATTCAAATGGAACCAGAGTCTTGACTACTCAGGAGGTGAGCCCATTGTTCCTCTCGGGGGTAGAAAAACCACTATGTGTAACCTGGAACTAATCTCCAGTTCCCCTGCTCTGTACATGGTAGTCTGTGCGTGAAGTAAAGCACCTTTTCCATTAATCTCCTCCACAGGGCGACCTGGAACCCACCAGGATGCATCCTCAGTGGCCATCAATATGGATGCCAGAAAGGCCTGCAGTCTACCGAGCCGAATTTCTTTCCCCAACTCTCTTGGTACTGGGTCCCTTCCCCATTCTGGCGAGATGTTGTGGAAGATTCCCCCACCATTTTATTGTGGCAGGTCCAAGGGTTTCCTGCTAGGACCCACTACTGAGCGGACACTAAAATCAGCAGCGGTCTAAGGCAAAAATCTATTTGTTGTCTAGCCTGGGAACTTAACCATCACTTAAAGCATTGCTTCATTGGAAAAGGGTACCTGAATTGCCAATATTGGAATTTCTTCTGGGCTTTGAGACATTCCTTAGGTAAACAGGAATTCTTTTTCCCCCTAATGTTTTTATTGATTTGAGAGAGATGAGGGGAGGGGGGGAGGGTGGGAAGGAGGGAAGGGAACAGAGAGATAGAAGCATCAATGAGAGAGAAATATCATCAATCGGCTGCCTCCTGCACACGCCCTACTGGGGATCGAGCCCCAACCAGGGCATATGCTCTGACCAGGAATTGAAACATGACCTCTTGGTTTCTAGGTCAACATTCAACCATTGAGCCACACCAACTAAATGGGAATTCTTGAATCCTCTGGATTGCCGTAGTAAACCTGGACTCTTGGACGACAGGAGTCATTTGCTCTCGGATAAGTAAACCAGCAACTATAACATGCTTTAGAGGAATCTCCTGGAGCTGCAACTGTGTGTGTATAAATGTCAATGGAGAAGCCTGAAGGAAAACTTTCGGGGTGGGGTGTGTGTGTGTAGGAGTGCTTAGAATTATATTTTGAACACATCTGCTATCCTCTTTAGAAATCATCTTGAAAGGCTCTTCCCAGCTACTGGCAGAATGGCTTTTTGCTCATCTCATGCTAACATTAGCTATCTTGTGCCTGGCCTTAAGAGTTAAGGATAGGTGTGTCAGCTCCCAAGAGGGGCTGACTTGGGCAGGAGAGACAGAAAAACAGAAGACAGGGAAGGAGGGAGGCAAGAGAGTGGAGAGAACAGTAGAGAGAAAAGAGAGAGAGAGAGAGGGGGGGGGGGGGGAGGAGGGAGAGAGATAGGGGGAGGGGAGGGAGAGGGTGAGGAGAAAAGAAGGAAGAAACGGGGAGAAAAACTGATTCTTTGCTTCTTTGCTAAGAAATAGTCATTTGGGCAGTTTCAGTTTCATCAAAACAAAATCTCTCAAATCAACCAAATCTCCCACTGCGAATAAATGGCAAATGATCAACAGGCTAAATAAGTTCCTTTTGAATGTGGAACTCTGGGAGCTGGAGGTTGGATTTATTCCCCTCCTGGAGGCAATTTTCACACAAGCTACTTAAATCATTGCTTACTGAAGCTGTTTATTTAATTATTTAGCATAGTGACTGTGGGCCAGATGTTCGGTAAGCATCGCCAACAATCCACATGCGGGCCCGCCGGATCAACCTGTTTATGGACTGCTCTTTCCACCCCTGAGTTCTTCACTGGTAGATGGTCCAAGTCACCCATGGGCTGTGGACCCCAGACAGCCATAGGCAGGGCTCCTGTGGAGCAGACCGGGAGGCTCTTTCCCAGCCAGACTGGGCATGCAGGCATCCATTTCCCTGGGCCATGCGTGTTAGTGGGGCACCAGATGTTTCAGTCGCAGTAAGATTTCATTCAGGGCAGGTGGGCAACTGCCTTCTCAAAATGTCCATCTGTATATTTTCCTCTCAGCCCTGAGGCCAGAAAATGGCATTTTCTGTTTGGACGTAGAACAATGCCATTCAGACACCCCTTTGTTTCCTTTCCACTGTGAGGTGCTTGCTGGCTTCTGTTTACTGCTGCTCGTGACATACCGATGGGGGCACTAGCCATACCTCAGGGGCACTGGTCATACCACACAGCACGTTACCAGGGCCATGAGGCCCCCGTGTAACACCAGAAGCATTACTGTGAACAATCAATCCCTGTTTCCATTTCAGGAATATGCAGCTTAGAACCCTGGAGGTGCTTTCCACAGCTGTTAGGGGCAGATCTGCTATCTGCAAAGGAGCCACACAAACATTTTCAGTGGGGGTACATCTGCATCTTGCAACTGAGGTAAGTTGAAAGTCAGCGAATCTGGCAAATTCAGCTGAATTCAAACTATCATTAAAGATCCCTTTTATACCCCATGAAGTATGGTGAGCACCATTTTGTGTACACTGTGCTCTCTCTCAACTAACCAACACAGCCAGCTTTCCTCCAGCGCTGGAGCAGAGCTTTTTTGTGGTCGACACCAGTGGAAGATCCTGGCTTGTGTTTGGGGGCGATGCTACATGAAAACCAGTCTATTCCCCCTAAACAGGTATCATTGGATTTGCATACGTTACATGTGTCTTTAGGAAGACACTTTACCCTTTGGTAGAACCATGGAGCACACGCTACCTTCCCTTTCTCCACCCTGTAAAACGTGTTAGCAGACACTGCTTTCTTTAGTTCACATGGTTTACATTCAAGCTTTGGCTCTGCATTTTCTGAGTGCTTAGCATGGACCAGGCGCTGCGAGGTTCTTTCTTCTCTTACCTGTTATCAGCTGAGTTAGCACTTTAGTCTGGTCATTGAGAATGTTCACTGTCACGTTTCTGGCTGATTTGAAGTATAGGGCATTACCCTGTAATAAGAAAAGAAGAGAAACACATGAAAATGACAGTAGCTTTCTAAACAAAACACGATCACCCCAACTCTTGAAGAAGCTGCACTGATTTTAGCCAAGTTCTAATTGATGTCTTTATTTATAAACTTCAAGTGTTTAATGATCCCCACATATGTGATAATTCATTGGCATTCATCCAAAATGAATTCCCCCTCTAAAGAAATACACAGATAGATATACACTCAACATAGACACCCCCTTCCCCCACAAGGTTGAGTCAGACAAGTGGGCTACCTAGAGCCCTTTGGTGTTAGTTAGTGTTGGTACATGGAATGGTAGGGAATGACTGATAACCTTCTACTCTCATCTTTCCTACTTTATAATTTGTCCAAAGGAACCATGCAGAGTCCTTAATAGAGACCATAAAGCTTATATAAAATAGCCAATGTCTTCCCCGCTGATGTCCACCATCTGTGAGAATCCACAAAGACTGAGGTTGCTTAGTGGAGATTTTTGCCACCCAGATGCACAAAACCCAGAGACCTGGCACTTCCCAGTGGGCCTCTGCCTCCCCTTTCTTCCTTCTCTTGTTTCCAAGTGTTTTCCTTCAGGTATCCTGTGCTTTCCTCCAATTCCCTCCTTTATAAAAAAGATCACCCAACTCCTTTTTTATACCATCGTAGACATTGCTGCGGATGACTCAGAACAGGGGTTGGCAGACTTTTTCTGCACAGGGTCTGATGGTAAACAGTTTAGGCTTTGTGGGATGTACAGTCTCTGTGGTAACTACTCAACTGCTAACTGCTGTTTTGCTGCAAAACAGCCACAGACACATCTTGCCAGACAAATGGGTATGGCTGCATTCCATAAAACTTTATTCATCAACAGTGACATCATATAATTTCAAATTTATGTGATCTTACTGTGTTATAAAGTATTTTTCGTCTTTTTCCTCACCAATCATTGAAAAATGTAAAAATTAGATTACCAGAGAGAAAGGAGGGAGGGGGAGGTAGGAGAGGGTAAAAAAGGGATAAATGATGAGGAAAGGAGACTTGGCTTGGGGTGGTGATCACACAATACAATGTACAGATGATGTATTATAGAATTGTACCCCTGAAACCTATATAATTGTATTTTTATTTTTTATATTTTTTAATCCTCACCTGATGATATGTCTATTAATTTTTAGAGCGAGGAAGGGAGAGAGAGAAACATCAATGTGAGAAAGAAACATTGATAGCTTGCCTCTTGTATGTGCCCTAACTGGGAATCAAACCTGCAACCTAGATATGTGCCCTGACCGGGAATGGACCAGCAAACTTTTGGTGTACGGTATGATGCTCCAACCAACTAAGACACCTGGCCAAGGCACTATATAATTTCATTAACCCATGTCACCCCAATGAATTAAATTTCAAAAAAGAACAAATGTAAAAATTATCCCATATGAGAATGGGCAAAGGGTTGGACTTAGCCCACAGGCCATAGTTTGCCTCTGGCTTAGTGTTTTCCCTATCCTGAAGTAAATTAAAGCCATAACTAAAGGATGAATCCCTGACAGAACATGTCAGTAATCAGATAGCTGTTGTTAGAAAAAAGAATGTGGGTATTCTTGTCTTCCTAAACCTTTTTTACCACATGGCATACATGTGCCTGAAATTCAACAACCCAGTATCCACTGAGTCCCAGACTTAGAAAAATCACCGTCCTAAGAGTTGTGAGGAAACTGAAGACTTATGTTCTTTCTACTGGGGACAATGAGATGGGCACCCATATGACACCAGGCAGAGAACAGTAGGTGATTAGGGAGCTACAAACAAAGTGTGGGGGAACTTTCCTGAAGAGTAAGATTATTCGTGAAGCTGTGGAGTGGGAAGCAAAGGAGATGACAATGCTTGAGCCTTGAAAAGAACATAGATATGGTTTTATCAAGAAGAAATGCAAAAATGAGGTCATGGAGGAGAAAGGTTGTGGGCTGATTGTCTAGTGTCTTTTCCTTCTGAAACTGGTGGGTGTAGACCCGTATCAGTGATACCAGCCTACTGCCTGCATAAGGCAGGGCTATCCTGACAGGCAGCCCACACCCAGGCCTGAGATGGTTTCCACAGGTGAATGAGGGGATGAGGTGGCCAATGCCAAGGCAGTTTTCCATAGACAAATAGTCTAGAGTTAAGCTCTCTCTCAGCCAAGGTCAACTGATAAAATGGGTAACCAGTGTCCGTGACCCACTCAGGCCCTGAATAACTAGTAGCCTTGTGTGAGAGCTGTTGTCCTAGTGTTGGGGGGACAGATGATGACCTCTGCCACATCAAGGCCACCACAGATTCATCGTAATCTCCCACAATGCCTTCAAATTCATATTTTGCCAGATGAAATGTTTTGTTTTTTAAATTGGATCAGAGTAGAAGAAATACATTAAACCTAATATTGACATAGGTTTTCTTCTGTCCATTAGGAAACAACAATCAGCCAGAAATAGTTTCTTTGGCATTGCTTCCGCAGTACTTAGTGATTGTACTTACAACTTAAAAACAATGTAAGAAATGTGAGAATTCGGAACTTGGAACCTGAACAGGAGGTTCTACGTGTCTAGTGTCTAGAAGTTAACACTCTAACATTTCTCTTTGTAGATTCAGCAACATGATGCCACAGAGAGAAGAGCAACCTGGCATCAGAGAACTGGGTGAGCTGCATGGCCATGACCAGTGTGGAGCCTTGAGAAAATGACTTAACTGTTTTGTGGCTTTTTCTATGCATTCTCCACCATCAACAAACTCATGGCCCATGTAATTGAGCACCCACTCTGCGCCATGTGAGCAGGAGAAACCTAGAGTCAGCCCATCCCACTTCTAATCTCTACCATTTCCTAGCTCGGTGACTTTGGGCATGTAACTTAATTGAACCAAGCCCTAATTTGTTGTGGCCCTAATCATGCTTCTACGTGATCTCTTGATTTATCAACTTTAGACATTATCCCATTGAATTTCGGCAATGGTACGGATTCTTCCTTACAACTTCAGCTAAATCAGTATTTGGAATATACATTATTATGATTATGTTACAGTGTCCACAGCTGAGTCAAGGAGTATTCTTTAACTACACATCCTTTTCCTTTCTTGCACATTTTTATTTTCCTGAAGTCAATAAATGTTAAGCATTTTATGTATACTAAGTACCTAGAACATGTTATATACTATTCTAGGCCCTGTAGAATGGAAAATACATGACCTTTATCTTTGAGAAGCTCCTTGCCCAGGGGGAAACTGAGTCAATGCAAAGTTACCATAACGACAACGTGCTATCACTTCAATTGATATCTATGCTTTCCTGGTATGAAAGGTACATACTTAAATATTTGTCCTTGATGGCAGCTATATCACCACAGTCTGTTCTGAAAATCCTAGATGGTGGTATATTTGCCTTGCCCTCTGAGGAGCTAGCTACCTGATCTGGGAATTGAGATAGATGGAGAAAACCACAAGATAGCACATAAACAACTTCTACATTTAGGGAAGGCTTTAAACTCTCAGTGCAAAGGAAGTTCAAAGAAGAAAGGGATCAATGTGATGAGAATCCTGAGGGTCTTCCCAGAGGAAAGGTTGGCTGGCTTTCGTCTTTTCAGGGTGGTTCACAATAGCATAGTTTCCATCTAATGTTAACTTGGATAACAAGGGAGGCTGGCCTTGTGGAGTGAAGGTTCAGAGTGTAAGCTGTGGAGCAAGACAGATCTGGGCTGGAATCACAACTCTATTTTTAACTAACTGTGTGGCTGTGTGTAAAACGTTTACATTCTTTGAGCCTCAATTTCTACATTTATGAAATTAAGTTAAAGCTTACCTAATGGTATTGACATGAAAACAAAGAAAGACAATGTATGTCAAGTGCCAAGCACAGGGGCGACCAAAATACTTTATAAACTATAACAAAGGAACAAACAAAACATACATTAGGAGGGCTCCTTAGAAAGTAGCTGATTCTAGGACTGGGGCAGGAAATATAAAAGACGATCCTGGAGTTTCTTTTAGTGCCAGAAAGGAAGAAAGTGCTTAGAAAACAAAGAAACTGACAGAAAAACACCCCACAATTATGAGAGGATGTCAAAGGGACACAGGAGACAACAGAAAGAGCTTCCAATGCTGGAACAATTTGAACAACAAAATAAATAATGTAGTATTGAATTATAACCCAAATCATAAAGTAAATATCCATGAGCTCATCCTGATATAAAATAAATGATTGAGTAGATAAATAAGTGGAAGAGAATAAACACATCTCCCATGTGGAAGAATTCCTAACAATTTTCATAGTTAACTCCCCACTTCTTAAGAGTGGGCTGCACATAGTTACTTCCTTTCAAAGATTACAGTGTGGAAAGGGGGATGGTCACTTCACAACAGAAAAATCTGATGAGCACTGGCTCCGTCAGGTCATCAAGGTCAACATCAACAGTGATGAATCATGTTATAGTATGCAACCTTGATATATGTGGGCCTCCTCTTCAAAACCCATAACCCCCATCTAATAATGAGAAAAAAATCAAACAAGTCTCAATAGAGGGTCCTTTTGTAAAATACTCGACCAGTACTCCTCGAGGTTGGTAAGGTCATCAAATCAAGGAAAATCTGAGCAACTGTCACAACCAAAAAGAACCTAAAGAAACATGACAATTCAATATACTATGGCAGCCTGGATGAGATCCTTGGACATAAAAAGGATGTTAGGGCCCTGGCCAGTGTGGATCAGCTGAGTGGAGTGTTGCCCCGTAAACCAAAAGGTGGTAGGTTCAATTCCTGGTCAGGGCACATACAAAGTTGGATCCCCAGTCAGGGTGAGTATGGGAGGCAACCAATCAATGTTTCTCTCTCGCATCGATGTTTCTCTCCTTTCCCTCTCCCTTCCTCTCTCTAAAATCAATAAAAAATATTAATATATCCTCTGGTGAGGATTAAAAAAAAAAAAGGACGTTAGGTAAAAACTAATGAAATCTGAATAAAGAATGGATTTCACTTACTAATAATGTATCAATTGATTCACTAAAATTGTGACAAAAAAAGCATGGCACCGCACTAATGTTAGATATTAATAATAGGGGATACTGGGTGTGAGGTATTTAAGAACACTATGCACTATCTTTACAACTTTTCTGTACACATATATAAAACTACTAGGGGCCCAGTGCATGAATTCGTGCACCTTGAAAGAAACTGTGGGCTGTGAGGCTGTGGTAAGCACAGGGGCGAGTCTCGGCCCGGCCCCTCACACCGCGGCCCCCTGTCCCCTGTCTGCTGGCAGCCCTGTTACCACCACCGCTACTCACATGCACTGACAGTGCCGGCTCCACTCGCACTCGCTGACAGTACAGAGCAATTGGGGCCGGCTCCAGCAGCGGTGAGAGTGGGGCTGGTGCCGGGGTGAGCAGTGGCTGCTATCCAGATCGCCCTTCAGAAGCAGTGGGAGGTGGAGAAGCCCTCAAGTGCAATCAGGGCTGGCACCGGCCTCTCGCACCCACTGATGGCGCTGAGTGATCGGGACTGGCGCCAGGCACGGGCAGCAGGTGCGAGCAGCAGCTCCAGCACTGGCATTGGGTGCAAGTGGGACTGGCGCTGGCAGTGGGTGTGAGCGCTGGGTGGGACCGCAGCACGAGGGAGCAAATAATTTTCAGTAACCACCAGAGGCTCGCCCCAATGACAGTGACTGGCTCCCCACCTTGGTCTGGCGCCCCCGCTCACCTGCTCCACCATCCCACTGCGGCCAATGCCCGCCATGTTTCGCACATGCCCCCTGGTGGTCAGCGCATGTCATAGCAACCAGTTGTTCCACCATCTGGTCTACTTGCATGTTAGCCTTTTATTATATAGGATTATAAAGTAAACAAAATTTTTGGGAGAGCTATATTAGTATGTCAACAAGATCTAGAACTCTGAGACTTCAGAAAGACACCCATCTCTGAGTAGTCAGGAAACTTACTACATCATCGGCATGTGATTTCCCATTGGGGTTGACCATGTTATTAGAAAATTTTCCCTTAAACAAATCTATTTCCATGGGAGTTTGTCTTTAGGAATACTAAAATAAACAACAGCATATGGGCCTCTCTGCCCAGGGCTCTCTATACACTGTCATTTTTCCCTAATCAGCTTACAGAAAACAGGGTCATCAGAAGTTACCAGCTTCTTTGCAGTAAGTATCATAATGTATTGGCTACAGTGATCATTGTTCACTAAATAATACTAACTCTTGATATAACCAGGAAAAATATTACAAAAACTTAAATTTGTCATTAAAATCATCCCGAAAGGTAGTTTGTAAGTTTATCTTCAGCAAGCATCAACTGTGTCTATTATTATCATTTCGAATAGGATGCTTTTGTTGTCTTTAAATTGACTCTTTCAAAAGCATGGCAACAATACTATAGAATGATCATTTCCCTTTTACTTTGGAGTATTTTTATATAATGATTTTTGGGTGGATTCCTATTCTTTGAAAAAGTTTTCCAGTTGTGAATAATAAAGCTACACTGCGAAGCACTCATCAGAGTAAGCTGGGAATGGGTCCAGGTTTTCCATCGTAGCATTCCTGCTCAGTTACTCTCTGCAGTGTGCCCAAATTTGGGTGCATTTAGGTCTCTCTCAATATTGAACCAAGCTGAACTGCTCTGTTTAATGATTCTTTAAGAGCTGTCATGTTAGCATGACACTGGAGGGGGACTGTCAGCTTTGCTAGTTCCTGGCACCTTCTCGGCACCCACTAGGCTGTCAATAAATATTTGCTGAATAACTGAATGCTCAGATCACATTAAGAGTCACCAGAGAGAGTTGTCCAGAGAAGAAGTAATTAAATGAAGGTTGACATCGGCTGTCAAAGAGAGCTTTCAAAAGTCAAACCTTTAAGGATGGCTGCTGTGAAGATCTAAATATAGAAAGCCGAGTGTGGCGGGAGGAGGACATAATCCACAAATATTTGTTTACCACAAATGGAGTGCGGGGAACTGTGGGTGATGCAAATGAGAGTTGAGATGTTGAGCCCGTAGATGACAAGGAGAAGCAGGGGCACAAATCATTACCCCAAATTCTTCCTGACATGAAGATTACATTATGCCTGGAATCTCCCCTGGGCTTGTAGCACCCATCTGGCATGTGGCATGGAGTATGTCCTCTTTCAACTACCCCTTATCAGCTCATTCCATTAACACCTTCAAGGTATCTTCTAGACAGAAAGCAGCGGGCCAAGCCCCGAGCAGGTGGCCTCTGCTCCCCTAGAACTTGCAGCCTAGTTGATGACCTTACCAACTTTGAGGAATAACCTGTTGGGTATTTTACAAAAGGATCCTCAATTAAGACTTGTTTTTTTAAATCTTCTCATTATTAGATGGGGGTTATGTGATGGAGACTAAATTGAGTTCCGTCAAGGATTACATAATTGCAATGAGTGCAATGAATGCAAAGTAAGATGAAACATTCCAGGCATAATGTAATCTTCATGTCAGCAAGAATTTGGGGTAATGATTTGTGCCCCTGCTTTTCTTTGTCATCTACAGGCTCAACATCTCAACTCTCATTTGTGTCACCCACAGCTCCTCACACTCCGTTTGTGGTAAACAAATATTTGTGGATTATGCACATACAGGGAAACCTACCGTAATTAAGGCCAGCAGGGAAGGCCTTTCCAAAGGAGAGGCATTTTTTGCTGCAATCACAGGATGAGTGGGAATTAGCTGAACAAAGAACTTTTCAGACAGAGCAAAAGACATGTGTTCTGGCCCTGAGGTGGGAGAGGGCTTGGTATATTTCAGGGACACAGAGAGAGGCCAATGTGGTTGGAGCATGGCTGCATGAGGATTAGAAGGTGGGAGTGAAACCAGAGCTATTTAAAAACAGGTAAAACAAGCCATGGAAGTAACTTTCAGAAGTGAACATTGGAATATCTTTAGTTTGGCATATATTAATTAGATTTTTAAAACTGAGCCTATGCAGATTTTATTTTAAAATAAAGTATGAATAAAACACCCCAAAAACGCTTATTTGATTCATGTAATTTGGTCAACGGGCATGTGTGGGACCATAATGATGGACAACAGGTCTATGATATTAGTTGAAAGGGAATAATCTGAGGCTGGCAGGTTTTTTCTCTAATTATTGAAATGGAAATGACTTCCTATTATAATTAATTTTATACATTCTTTGAAGAACTGTCAAATTGCATTTCCTTAGATTAATATTTGAACAAATCTATTACTTATTGTGGAAAGTAAAATTTTCACAAAACCTAAATGAAACCCTAAATGTGAATTGCTGTGCAAACAGCAATTATTAGCATAATTTAGGATAAGTGCAACGTAACAAATGAGATAAAAATGTACAGTGGGAAACACTCCGCATTTATGATTCTACGGAAGAAAAGTCAACAGACATTTCAGTTCCATGAACTGAGAGTCTGTCCTGTTCATGTACACAAACCTATGGCTGTGTCTCTGAACCAAGCATGTCAAACTTGCAGCTGGCGGGCCGCATGCCTTCAGATCTCTCACTTTATGGTCTAGTAGCAAGAAAGAGGCTTTCTACTTGATTATAAAATCATGCCATCTCTAAAATTCAAGCAGTTAAGTCAATGTGGTATACGATTCTTCAAATGTGTTTTGATTCATCAATAGGATGAATGGATAGATAAAATGTGGTATATACTGTATATACATACAATGAAATATTATTCCACCTGAAAAAGGAAGTAAATTCTGACACATGCTGCAAAATGAGCCTTGAGGATATTACGTTAAATGCAATAAGCCAGTCACAAAAGGACAAATACTAAGAGTTTCCACTTAGATGAGGTTCCTAAGAGTAGTCAAATGCACAGACAGAAAGTAGAACGGTGGCTGCCAGGGACTGAGGGGAAGGGGGATGGGGAGTTAGTGCTTCATGGGTACAGTTTCAGTTTTGCAAAATGAAAAGACTTTGAAGATGGATGGTGACTACACAACAATGTGAGTGCGCTGAATGCCACTGAACTGTACACTTAAAAATGGTTTATGTGTATTTAACCACAATTAAATTGTTTTCAATGCATTGTGACCTTAAGAGAGCACGGAAAAGGTGTTTTTATGTAACTCCTTGCTCCTTACTTTTCCGTACTTTTCAGTAAATCAATTCTCCAGCCAACCAACACACCAGCATTGTAAAGGACAAATTTCTCCTACCATTAAGCATCACACTCAACTTCCTCATTCTTTGATAATAATTCCAGACAGAAAAGATACTGAATGTAGCAAATCTCCCTCTGATTTAGCCTGAAACACTTAAGGGAGTGAGGAGAGAACAGGCTTCATACTGCACAGACCACCCTCCTGGCAGACTGGCTGGGCTTGCCTCTCAGCTGTACCACTCAAAAAAGTGAGTCCTTGGGTATATGGTTTGATCTCCCTATCCCTCAGATTCATTATCTGCAGAAAGTGTTAATAATTAAACTGACCTCATAGGGTTGATGGGCACTTTGCACAGTGTCTCTTTCAGAGTAAGTGTTAATAATTGTCTACAATCACCATCTCCCTCTTATTAAAAACTCTCTTAAGTTAATTAGGGAAATGTTGTTATTACAATTCAAGAAATTAAGGGTGAGGGAAAAGAGGGACCTTTTGCATTATATTCAGGATCTGATCCCTCTGAGACCCCGTGGCTCAGAGCACTCTCACCTATTACTTGGATTTCTGAATAGCCTGTCTGCTCTCCTTGTTTTTATCCTTGCCTCCCTCTCCTCACTCCCTGCACCACTATCATCCTAAAATAGCAACCTGAGTGGTTCTTTAGGAAATACTGAGTCAGATAACACACTTTCTTTGACCAAAATCTTTCAATGTCTCCGCCCTTTTCCTCAAAGTAAAAGTTAAAACCTTTACAATGGCCTGCAAGGTACTACATGGGTTTGGTCCCTATCACCTGTCTGACCTCATCTACTCCTGCTGTGCCTCTGGTTACTCTGCTTCAGCCATACTGGCCTCCTTGTCGTTCCTCAACATGACAAACATGGTCCTGCCTCAGGACCTTTGCACCTCAGCCAAGAACCCTCTTCCAATATATAATCTCATGGCTACTTCCCTCATCTCCCTTATGTCATTGCTCAAATGGCAACTTCTACAGAGGCCTACCTTGACCACCCCACTTAATTCTACAATCTGATTATTTCTACCTTCAGGGAAACAAATGGCACTGACCCCTATCTAATAGGAACAGGTCCGATCTGTGTTTCTAACTCATCAAAACTAAGTTGCCCAAGTCTGAAAAGTCAGAAAAACTTTCCCAAGAGTTTCACTGCTTTGTTCACTGGACTAACAGGAGGCTGGAGAAATGTCAGCCAGTCTCTTGCTACTGAGTGTTGGTTAATTCCTTTCAAATGAAGGACCATTCTTTATCTGTAATATGTGTTAAGGCAGGGATAGTTATTTCTACCACTGGCTGCAAAAAAAATGGCCTGAAAGAATCCCAGAAGAATCTCCAGAAGCCAGCAGCTATCTACTGTGACTTCGTATTTGCAGAGGGGAAAACTGACTTCCACAAGAACCACAACATAGAAGAATCAAATCTTGTCAACACAAGGACTCTGTACTCCGTATGCAGGTGGGAGTAACAGAATGGGATGTCTCTCCACATTTTCTTCAATTCAGTCTTATCCTTCATTAAGACTGGCCTTCCCTGCATGTGTGTTTCTCTTCCCCCTCCCCTGGAGTAAATTCTAATTAATGAGGTTGTTACTGAAACTCAATGGCTAATAAATAATGGCAACAGCAGCAATTATTACTGAGTCTACACTACGTGCCAGAGTAGGAACTTTACATGCATTGGACCATTTCAACCTAATAACAGTCTCATTAATTATAAACATTTTTATCCCTCATCTTTTCTTCAGTTGGGAAAACTAACGATCAAGGATGTTAATGGACTCATCTGAGTTCACCCAGAGAACCACAGGCAGAAGACAGACTTGAGCTGGTCAGGAGTTTGTCTACTGCCAAGGCCAGTGTTCATAATCACTTTATTACACCATGCTGTTTGTAATTAAATTCTCTTCAGTTCATTTCATTTGTCTGAAATATAGAGGATGGGGGGAAAATACAAAGTAGTATCCCAAACTCTGATAATTTTCCAGTATTAACTTACTAATGGGTTGTAAATTCCTTCCACATCTGAATTTTAAGCTTTGTTTTCTATTATAAAGTCTTTCAGCTTTATAGATTCCATGATCCTTCTTCCCCGTGGCATGAATACGACCCACACTTGAATTAATGCCAGCACCATATGGAAACTCATGTCAGTGCTTAGCAGCATTTCTGGGTGTAACCCACGTAACTTTGAGAAACTGAAGGTCTTCTGTCCCAAGTTTCCCTCTTGAACTGGCTGATGCAACATTATTTTAATTTATTTACATTCCAATGAGAAGAAAGGCTTTTCCCTTCCAAAGGGCTTTTGCTACTGCTCTGAAGCTGAGAAACTGGGGGTAGAAAACAGTTCTGGTGCAAGGAAGAAAAATTACATTTCAGCGTGTTTGCTTCTATTAAGAGATGTAAAAGGAAACTGTTACATCTGGCTCCATTTCCTTGCCAAATTCTTTGTTTTGTAATTTGAGGGGAAAAAAAAGCAAAGGTGATGAAAGAAAACTGATAGAAATAACTAACCATAAGTAAAACAAGCCCAAAAATAGAATCCTAACTTCATTATCATGGCAATGCATATTTATATTTCTAACCTCTGATCCCTGTTACCACTGAAGGCTTTTTATGAAAACTTCTGATATTGAGGGGAAAATATAAAGAGCTCCATAATTTTTACTCCCTAGAGCCGATAAATATCATTAGACAGAAACTGACACAACGTTATATTAATGCAGAGTTCTCATTACCTTCAGACTCTAGAGCTGATGTCTTCTTGAGACATGTTCGGGAAGGTAAATTCCCTTGGATCAGTGGCGATCTCTAACAGACTCTAGGTCAGAGAGTACGTGTGTGTGTCTCCTATAGAGGTTCAAGAACTCAGTGTCTTGTCTAAAACCACTGTTACCAAGAACTATGCAAAACCCTTTAATTCTCACAGTACTCCAGTGCGATTGGCATCATTATTCCCACTTAACAGATGAGGAAATTGAGGAGAAGTTAGGTAACTTGCTCCAGGTCTCACTGCTAGAATGTGGCAAATTTGAAACTTCTTATTCTCCAGTCTGTAGTT
The DNA here is from genome assembly GCF_027574615.1 of Eptesicus fuscus. Classification (NCBI taxonomy): domain Eukaryota; kingdom Metazoa; phylum Chordata; class Mammalia; order Chiroptera; family Vespertilionidae; genus Eptesicus; species Eptesicus fuscus. The sequence goes on along the minus strand of NC_072478.1, from coordinate 91,963,589 downwards.
TTAATTATTGTTCTATATTCTGCCTTTTGTGGAAATACCTGGATCACCATAGATGATTTTTTTTTTAATGCAGAAGTAGCTTCAAGATTTATCTAGACAGCATTTTTTTAAAAAAATGAGCCAACATGTATTAAACCCAAGTTCCATTTTGCTAGTTTAACAGGACCAATGAGACTTGCTGCCTGGCCCACCCATACCCTTCTCACAGTGCATGGCCTAAAGCAGCCACACAGAGGATGACCCCAGGGAAGGAGAGGGTGGCAGATGTGGGGGTGGAAGGGTCGCAGCTCAGACTTCATGATGAAAAACCTCCTGGTTTGAGAGATTCAGGAGCATAATTTGAAAATACATGTTTCTAGGGCTGGAGGCTAAAACCAAGACCAACCCTCATTTTCCTTCCACTAAGAAGAGGCCCACCTTAACACATTCCTACTCTGGATAAGTCAACAAATCTAGCTGGCCTCTGCTCTCCTCCACACGAAACTTTTACCCCCATTTCAAAGCTAATGCATATTGAGTTCTTATTATACACTAGGCATCTATACTAATAAAAGGGTAATATGCTAATTAGACCAGGAGACCTTCCGGGAGACCTTCCAGACGTCCTTCTGGACAAAGCCATGGTGGCGGGGCTGAGGCAGAGGCAGTTAGGGATGATCAGGCCAGCAGAGGGGGCAGTTTGGGGTGATCAGGCTGGAAGGGGGGTCAGTTGGGGGCCATCAGGCTGGCAGGCAGAATGGTTAGGGGTGATCAGGCTGGCAGGCAGGTTAGCGGTTAGAAGCCAGCAGTCCTGGATTGTGAGAGGGATGTCCGACTGCCAGTTTAGGCCCAATCCCACAGGGGAGTTGGACATCCCATGAGGGGTCCCAGATTGGAGAAGGTGCAGGCTGGGCTGAGGGACACCCCCTCCACCAACCGTGTATGAATTTCATGTACTGGGCCACTAGTATTATAATATAACTAGAGGCCCGATGCATGAAATTCGTGCAAGAGTAGGCCTTCCTTCCCCCGGCTGCAGAGACCCGGGCTTCCCTCACAGCCCCGGCTTCGTCCGGAAGGTTGTCCGGTAGGATGTCTGGTCTAATTAGCATATTATGCTTTTATTATTATAGATATAATAGAAATATTTTATATTATCTCATTTAATCCTACAACCATCTGATGAAGTTGATAATCTGACCATTCACTGAGAGAGGAGAAGGGGCTTGCCCGAAGTCATCTAGCAGGTGATAGTTGAATTGGATTCAAACCACATCTGTCAGATCCCAAAACAGAAGCTCTTAGCCCTGCTCATTGTATAACACATGGCACTGGCAATTCATCCATCAAATGACTACTTCCAGAGTATCCCACTGAAGACCAATGACTGTGGAACTGTTTCTCAGGTCAGAAAACCAGAGTGGGGTGTTTTTTAGTTTGTTTGTTTTTTAGGGCCATCAGCAAGTGCAGACAGAAGCAGTGTCTCCAGATACAGTGAGGATCCCGAGGTTTCTCTGCCTATGACACTGGACTCCTTGGCTTACATCTGAAAGTCCTTAGATACAACATCATTTCATTCACATGGGGTTTTGTTCTCTCCTCATTAATCCTCAGTGATGATCAATCTCTGCCCCCCTTTCCGACTGAGCTCTACACATCCTTTCCTAGGTGGCACAGTTAGGCTCAGTGTACTAGATAATGAAACAAGTACTTAAGGATCACAATGACATCTGGTCCCTCTTTCTATCCCCACTGGTTGGTGCAGTGTCCAACTCAGAATAGGAGTCAAAAATTGGTTGTTTGTCTGAAGGATATCCTCATGCATACTTGCAAGTAGCAAGTCAGAAGTGTGATGAAACTTAGAGTGACAAGGTAAGGAGTTGGCTGGCATGGCTCAGTGGTTGAGCAGTGACCTATGAACCAGGAGGTCATGGCTCAATTCCTAGCTATATGCCAGGGTTGTGGGTTCAATTCCCCAGTGTGGGGCATGCAGGAGGCAGCCAATCAATGATTCTCATCATTGATGTTTCTATCTTCCTCTCTGAAATCAATATATATAGATATATACTAGAGGCCTGGTGCATGAAATTCATGCAGAGGGGGAGTCTCCTCAGCCTGGCCTGCACCCTTTCACAATCTGTGATCCCTCTCACAATCAGGAACCACTGGCTCCTAACCACTCGCTTGCCTGCCTGATTGCCCCTAACCACTGCCTGCCTGCCTGCCTGATCACCCCTAACTGCTCACCTGCCTGCCTGATTGCCCCTTACCACTCTGCCTGCCTGCCTGATCTCCCCTAACCACTCTGCCTGCCTGCCTGATCACTCCTAACCACTCGCCTGCCTGCCTGATTGCCCCTAACCACTTGCCTGCCTGCCTGATCCCCCCTAACTGCTCACCTGCCTGCCTGATTGCCCCTTACCACTCTGCCTGCCTGCCTGATCTCCCCTAACCACTCTGCCTGCCTGCCTGATCGCTCCTAACCACTCGCCTGCCTGCCTGATTGCCCCTAACCACTTGCCTGCCTGCCTGATCACCCTTAACTGCTCACCTGCCTGCCTGCCTGATCTCCCCTAACCACTCTGCCTGCCTGCCTGATCGCTCCTAACCACTCACCTGCCTGCCTGATCACCCCTAACTCCTCTGCCCCCGCCATGGTGGCTTTCTCTGGAAAGACATCCGGAATGACGTCTGGAAGTTTGTTTGGCTATCAGATCTAATTAACATATTATGCCATATATATATGAGATAGGGAGTTGATTTTGGATTAAAGTGATAATGAGAGTCATCAGTAATGGTCACCATGTGTTGAATAATTAGTATGTTTCAGGTGTGGTGCTAACACTTCCCATGAATGATATATTTTGTCCTTCACAAGGATGCACGAGGGAGAGAATATTTCTGTCTCCATCTTACAGGCAAGGAAGCTGAAGTGAGAGAAGTAACTTAGCCAAAGGCTGGGAGCTTATGAGTGGTGGAAATGGAGTTTCATGTCAAGAAATTAGAGTCCAGAGATCACACATTTACCCACTATCTCAAACTGTCTTTAAAAGGGAGCTAAATAAGATGTTCTTTGTTATTTATTCATTCATTCAAAATTTTTGAATGCATTCTTTGCTCAAGGAACTAATATTAGATATTATAAATAATGTAGGAATAAATTTATATAGGAATATAAATAAGGCAAAGTCCTTCCCCAAGAATAATAATGTTTCCCTTTTGGATAGGTAACTATCTAAACCAGGACATATGTGAGATTTTATTAGAGGAAGTAGTAGACACAAAAATTACTTATTTTAGATACCAAGTTTTTGAAGATAATTAGATATATGTAGTAATTGAAACTTACCCACAATATTAGAGAAGGACAGGAAAAGAGCATTACGTCTAACCTGATGGAAAGCACAGGGGAAATGTCACGGAAGGCTTCCTACAGGTGGAGATACTTGGTTGTTAGTTTTCAGTTTCAAATCTAAAATGAACCTGAGCCTCACCTGCTGGTCATACAGATCTAGTGACAATACAAAATCTTCTGAAAATTTTCTAACACAACAGTAGGAAAACTTGGTCTGTAAATAGTCACATAGTGAACATTTTATGCTCTGCCAGCTATACAGTCTCTGTCTCAACTATTTACTCCTGCTAGATCCTAAAAGCGGTCATAGACAACACATAAATGAATGGGCATAGCTATGTGCCAATACAACTTTCTTTATTAAAAGAGGCCACGGGCTGGATTTGGCCCATGGTCTGTAGTTTGCTGACTCCTATCCTAATTTGAAAAACAAGAACCCACAATAGCTGTGTTAGTTTTAACTTCCCTCAAATTCAGGAATACCCACATGGCCAGCAGTTCTTATTAGTGCAGAAATCCTGATAAATCAATCAACTTCTGATCCCCGCATGAAACTTGCTTAATTATGACTAACATCTCCCATCTTTATCGGAGGGAAAACATTCTGTGAACAACAGATGGTGTTGCTATGGAGTCTTCAACATTCTCCTCAGCTGCAGATATAACTATGCCGGTGTAGGCTGAAAATGATCAACTAACTGAAGGCTTTAAGGGAAAATATTTAAAAGATAGAAATCTGCATATGGGTAACTAAGAGCAATGGTTGATTTTCTCAAATAAAGAGTATCCACTAGTGAAAAGAGAGAGAGAGAGAGAGAGAGAGAGAGAGAGAGAGAGAGAAATCAAAGGCACTCATCCTCCAGAGCAATAAAATCATTAAAACTGGGAAAGCACTAACAAATAAAAGGAGGCACCCCAAGACCACAATATCACTCACAATGTCCTCTTAATTCTAGATCCTGTGACATTAGGTACCTAAAGAGTAGTAATTGTTATGTAGTAAATCACAGGACTCCATATTTGTAAATATGACCCTGTGGTGTAAAATCTGTAACCACAGCAGATATTTCCTCTAAGTCTGCAACAATTTTCACATTAGGTCGGGATTTATATAGTTGTCCATCAAAAAAGAAAACATATAAGAAAAGTCCAACATATTCCTCAATCAAACCAATAATAAAATATGCATAATTTAACTTCGTGTTGGTTCTTACCCTACTTTAAGCTAGCTTGCATCTGAAGGGATGGCTCTTGTCTTGTTTATTTCACAAGTATTTATTTCTTTAGCACACAATCAAACAAAATGGAGAAAATGTAGGGATGTAAAAATTAACTAAATAACATTACAACCCCTGAAGGCCCAGTATTAGCTAGAAGCCATTTTAAGTGACTGCTAACCATGGGTAATTTCCCTGGTGTATAGATTGGCATTGCATATCTCTAGTCCACAGAGGGATAGAGTGAAGGAAGGAAAACTGGACCACAGCAGTAAAAGAGTAGCAAGAAAGGGCAGCCCCGCATCACACATTGGGATAGTGGGAGTCTGGACATCATAGGAAAAGAAAAATTCTGGAGAAGGTCCTTTCAAAGGAGAGACAGTGACAAAAGTGGGATGGAAACTTTGAGGTGACAAATAACTGTGAGTAATTTAATTTCTTAAGGTGTTTCTCTGCTCTATTAGGGAACACAATAAGATCAACAGGGATTAGTTTTATGTGTGAACATGTGTGTGCACATGCATGTGTGCATATATACAGGAAAGGAGTGTGGTGAGACAGGCAGATGAAAAAGTAATAATTAGTATGTCTAGTAGTGTTAAGTACTAAGAAGAAAAATATAACGTTATGTGTTGGGAATGGTGACATATTCATTGGAAGGACACTCAAAAATTGTAAGAATCTGGGCAGAGATTTGGATGAAAGAAGGGAATGAGACAGCTAAAACCTCGCAGACAGCAAGGTAAGTGAGTACAAAGGCCCTCAGGTGGGGGATGCTTGTGTTATTGGAGAGGGTAGAGTTGAGGACTGATGAGATGAGTGTGGGGACAAGGTCAGAAAAGACTGGGGCAGGATCATGTTTAGGTACAAGGAACACGTATAACAGGAGTACCGGAAAGGCAAGATGGTCAACTCATGAAGGAACAAGTGGACTAAGTGAGATAGCTCTCTTAAAAAATGCCTCTGTTTATCACATAACTATTTCCTTAAAAGGCAGGGAAACAGTGAAAAGTCAAGTGTCACTTCAATGCCACAGTGAAAAGGCCCTGTGCCCCAGCTCTTCAACTTCCGTTTGCTAAGAAAGGGACTTCTTTAGTCCTTAGAGGCAAAGTCCTCCAGCGGGTCCTGGTTTGAGCTTTAACTCAGAAGCACTGGGGGCCAAGAGAGGAAGCTCAGGAAGAGGGAATGTAATAATGATGTTTTATTTCAAACATCTTCACAATGGAAGCCACTTGTCTGCACAAGCAAACAAATGGGATTGAGTCATAAACCTCCCTTCACTGACCCCGGGAAGGGAATTGCTTGGTGATGGACTGAGGAATCTGAGGTTACATCAATGGACATGAAGTCAGCTCTCACAGGACTGCCAGTGTGTCCCAGGCTCCCACTGCACAGGCATCAACAGTGGCAGCGAGGTTGGGGATGGGAGGGGGAGCCAAGCCATCCTACAGCTTATCACCAAACCAACTAGAGTGTGAAACAATGGCCTCGCATAGACACTAGCATCTCTTCCCTTTTTGCTTACAGCTGAAAGCCCTTATCCTGGAATGCCGATTTCCCAGCTCTGCAAAAACCAATTATTCCTGTGTTCCTTAAAGACTAGGTCAAATCCCACTTCCTCCCCCTGGACCTTCTCCATCTACTCAGATTACAAATACAATTTACCTGTACTTCCCTTAGCATTCTTGTAACCTTACAGTATAGTTATGAGAGTGAGAACCGCAGTTATGAGCTATAAGAGACTTGCTGGTTTTAAATCATGGATTCACCTCTTTCTGACTCCGAGTGTCCGCTTTCACTTATGATCCCCAACATTTGTAGATATAACATAGATGCAACAGATAGATAGATCCTAATTTCTCAGAGAACCATACCATCTAATCCTGAATTTCCCATTGTGTTTCACAGGATGTTAAGATGTATTCCAGAAAAAAGAGTTTCAATTCAATTTTTCAAATCAGTTAAAAAAATTAAATGTATTTCTTTACTGCGGAGTCTTTCACAATATTCTAATACTAATATCTAAGCGGGGACATTGAGCATGCTGTGTTTTCCAAACGTATGTCTCTCAGACATTTTTGAAGGATATTCATCCTTGACAAATCGGTTTAGAAATGCTGATCTAGACTAAAACTTTGGTTTTTCAAAAGAAAAAGCTGACACCCACATGACACATTGGCTAATCAGTTCCAGAACCAGGAGCCCAGGCCAGGTTTCCTGCTGTGAAGGCCTTCCTCATTCCATTCATTTTACAACCTCAACATTCCTTCCGCATCCTCCAGTGCCAAACTGTGTAACAAGCTGGGCATGTGATTCCCATCTGCTAGATGCCAAAAGGAGGCCTCAGTTAGGCGCAGCGTCTTGGTACAGCCACGGGTGCAGCGGCCAGCCTGGGACTAGAAACCTGAGGCTCCTGACTCCACGTTAATCCACTGCCCTTAGCACACACTTCTCGTTCTGTTCACTGTACCAAAGGAATGCCTTTCCGATCAAGTTCGGAAGGCTCAGGCTGAGAGATGTGTGCTGGAGGGAGTCTGCAGCCGTGTCCACACATTCCACACTTGCAGGGAAAGAAACAACTGGAGACCGAACCAGAAGCATCCCCCTGCCTGCAGGGATGTATCTGGGAAAACGTGAGTCCTGGGGAATTTGTAAGGACCAACGCCAGTTCTTACGAGCTGGTGCTTCTCCAGTTTATCCCTCCGTGATACACACGTGTCACTACTCGGCGATTCATTGCAGTTCAGACACGGCGTTCCCTATGTGCTGACCTAGGGTCAATCCTGGGCTGGGCCCTGGGGCACTGCGTTTGGCAGCAATTTTCGACTTTGGCAAATCTGGCAGTTTCTCAAATAATTCTCATTTAACTGACAAGTAAACTGATGTTTAGAAAAGTTGGGTGAGCACCCAAGTTCCCACAGGAAATTAGTTATAGAGCTGAAAATTAGAAAGCAAGTCCATACTAGCTAGCTAGTTTCTGACTGCACAATATAGAATTTCTACCCTGACTAGGGAAAGGAACGAGACTTGCCTGTTGCCGTTCTTGAATATTCTTGCTAATATCACCTAGACGAGGGCTCAACACTCAGGCTAAGTAACCAACTCCTTGTTTAACTTGATATTGAGGTCCCTTCCTTACTTCTCTCCACACGCATCTTGCTCCTCGGAGAGGAGATTTAATTAAGAAAATCCCTCTCCACTGGAACATACCCAGCTGGGCTTTCCAAGCTGCCTCCTGAAGAGATGCATTAATCACAAAATTGCTTGGCAACATAGCCATCCCACCCTTTGGACGGACTCCACAGGGTCTACCGGAGTTTACAGAAGTTTCCCTACAGGGAAGCACGACCACTTCACTGGCCACTTACTGGCCACTTCTCCTAAAAGTAAAGCCATAGAAATAGGTCCAGCAACTGCTGGCCCAGAGGAGCAAAGAATATCTCTGGGTCCCCCTGGATATGCTAGGCCCACTTGAATACTTACGATGTGTCTGGCACTTGGCCCGGCCTCTTAGTTTTTTATCCCATTTAATCCTCACAACAAGCCCATTTACTAGGTATTATTATTATCTCTAGTTTGCAGAGATGGGCACTGTAGCTCAAAAAGAATTACTGACCTGCTCAAGGTAAAGATGCACAAACTCTAAGAGGATTAGGCCCGGAGCACATGTCCTGCACAACCGCATCATATTGCTGAAGTCTCCAGACCAGTGTTGTAATTCCGGAGTTGCGTTTTCCTGAACTTTTTAATGAAAAGGACCTGAAGGCACAGGACACTTTAAACTGAGTAGCAGTCAGCATCATTGGATGACTACTAGTATATGGGTCCTCTTGCATTCTTTCATCACCCAGATCAGTGGTTATCAAGGGAGGCATCTGGCAATGTCTCTGATCACCATCCCTGGTGTATATGTGGGCTGCTACTCGCATCTACTGAGTAAAGGCCAGTGATCTTACAGTGTAGCAGACAGCCTCGTACTATAAAGAAGTTTCCAGCCCTAAGTGTCGATAGTGCCAAGAGTGAGAAAGCCAGTCTAGGTGAAGGCAGCCAAGGTCCTGTTGATATCTATAGATCAGTGATTTTCAGCCTTTTTCATCTCATGGCACACATTAACCAATTAGTACAATTTTTCAGGACACCAAAAATCATATTTTTTGCCGATCTGACAAAATAAAAACAGGTATAATTTTGATTCATTCACACCAGACCGCTATTGTTGTGTTGGCTGTTGTCATTTTTTTTTTATTTTTTATTTGACAATCTAAGGGAAAAGAGATCAGTGCCCCTGACTAAATAGCCAGGTACTGCATGTTTTAAAAAGATTCTGATGGCACACCAGAGTGACGTGGCACACTGGTTGAAAATCACTGCTGTAGATCATAAAGCAGCTTCTGCATGGACAAGTTTCTCAACATCCGAATCTCCTTTGGCTTCTAGATCCATAACCTGGCTCTGACTTCATCTGGATTATAGTCTTTTGTCTACACCTTGGATACCTGCCTCTTCCTCAATTCACATAGCTGGTTACATGGTCTGCAGGCTCTAATCTCAAAATACTGGGATTTGTGCCTGGCTTTCCTGTTTTGGCATTCTTGCTCTCAAATTATCCCTGATCAATTCTGGACAATTCTTTATCAGAGCCAGTGTGCACGGCCAAGTAGAAGTCATGAGGTCATTATTATTCAGGGAGACAGCACAGACAAGAGGTTAAGTCTTGCTCTAAATTCAGAATGCCTAAATGGGGATGCTGGTAGTGGAGCTTATTGGCTCAAGACAAGTTACTCCACCCCTCTGAGATTCACTTTTCTGTTTTCTTACCTGTAATGTAGGGATAATAATAGTACCTACTTTCCTGGATTGCTAGGAGCATTACATGAATTAATATGTGTAATGCATATCACCTGACAGCATATGAAAGAATGCTTAACCTATTTTTTTTCCTGAAAGCTGGATGCACTCATACAAGCTCGTTCCAGAAAGTGAGGTTGCACTTATGTAATGCAGATAAATCATTCTGATAAATTCTTGCATTTAAACATAGAATTCAAAGATGACTATGTGTAATATATCCACTGCAAAGTAAACTACCTTGAAAGGCACAACAGTTATCATAAACTAGAGGCCTGGTGCATGAAATGCATGCACAGGTGCAGTCCCTAGGCCTGGCCGGTGATTGAAGCGTGAGCGTCTGGTGTGGAAGGGTAGGTCCCAGCTGACTTCTGGGCCCTGGACAGCACCTGGGCCCCCAGAGCCCCGTGCACCCACCTCAGCCTGAGTCACGGTGCCCGAGTTCCCACGTGGAGATGTGGTGAGCGTGGCTGGACACCACGGGCTGAGGCACAGCGTGGGCCTCTGGGCCGCCCAGCGGTGCCACATGGAAGCCTGGCAGGCAGCGTGCTCTCTCCTGGCCGGCCGCAAAGACCTGATCGAGCCCAACTGGCCCCTGCAGTCCTGGCAGCTGCAGCCCAGCTCACCGGGAAGAGGCCACGCAGGTGCAGAGTGGGCTCCTCGCAGGCGCCAGGCACCTGAGCACAGGGGCTTCCCCAGCGCACAAGCCCTGGTGTCCCAGGGGAGGGTAGCAGGGGGAGTGAGAGATAGCTTAACGGACACCCCACATTCTCATGGCACCTCTATCCCAGTCACCCCCGCCCCCAGGTATCTGGCGAGAGGTCGCAGCACATTGCCAACACCCACCATGTCCCGCGCTGCCCCCTGGTGGTCAGCACACATCATAGCAAATAGTCAAATTCCTGGTCTCTCGGTCAAACTCCCTGGTTGCGAGTTCGATCCCTGGTTGGGGCAACTGATCAATGCTTCTCTCTCTCATTGATGTTTCTCTCTCCCTCTCCCCTCCTTCCTCTCTCTCCCTCTCTCAAATCAATTAAAACATATACTCAGGTGAGAATTAAAACAACAACAATATTAACATCCTTTGTTCTTCCAAAATACACACACAACACACAACCCTCTAAATTGCACCTGTTGTCTTATAATTTGCAAATGCCTCGCCTGAGTTTGAACAACTTTTAGTCTATAAAGGTGTCCTTTGTTCCATATACACTATTTGAAGTCATTGCCCAAGGTAAAGATGCTCTAACTCTAAGTGGATTAGACCCAGAGTAGTCTGACCCAGAGATTGTTATAAACAAACATAGACAAAGCCAGATTCAACAGAAGTCATCTTTCCAAAACCAGGATGCAATCCTCTTACCAGCTTAGTATACAGCGAACTCTCTCCCTTTCTGACATCTCTTCCAACACCAACTGTTTGGCAATCAACCCTGGAACTTGTTAGCATCCTTTAGCATGACTTGTATTTAAAGTTTTAAATATTTTGGAGGTGTGGAGAATGCCTGTTTTATATTACCAATTCAGCTGCAAGTTTATTGGGGAGTGCTTGCACGCAGCAGGCATACAAATAAACTTTTTCTTTGTTAACTTTGCCATTAATATTCTGTCTACAGTTTTGATCAAGCCATCTTGAAAAATACTGTATTTTTTAGGCTCGCTAGCCTTTGAAACCTTTGACATTTCAACAAAGGCAACTGTTTGCACTGATGATTAAAATCTATTACTTAACCAGTATCTAATGAATATTCAACAGATGCCTAGCATAATGCTAGTCACTTTTCAAGGAATAAAATATTGAGCTGTATAGAATTATCTTAGGCCATGGAAACAGCACAATATTGTAGAAAGAAATGAGACTTTAGTAATAGATAGCTCTGGTTTCCATTTCTGGCCCCCTTATTTGCCAACTCTCTGGCCTTTGGTGAGTTATTTAACTTCTCCAAGGTTTCATTGCTTTGCATGTGAAATGTGTAGGTCATGGTTTTTACTTCACAGGATTGCTATAAAGTAGAAGATTAACTAGCATGTGCAAGGTTAGCATAGTTCCTGACACACTCCAGGGGCTCCATCAATGTTAGATGTCATTTCCCTTTCCCTCTTGTGATGCTTCCTTCACTGCCCTCCATGCTAATGACTTAGTTTTTGATCATGGAAAAACTCATACACTTTTCCCCCCCCAAACAAAAATGCAAGAGCATTACTGATTCCTCTCTTTGTCTTCCTCTCCCTGCTCTCAGTGGTTGTCTCAGCAGCTTCAGTCAATTATACCTCCAACATATTTGTCAAATCTCAACTCCCCATCTTCCATGCCCCTATCCCATTTGGAGTTTCCATCATTTCTCACTGGAACCGCTGAGCAGGGCCCTCTCTGCTCTCCCTGGTCACACTGTTGTTCCCTCCTATCCATTTTTTTACTCATCAGTCACAAAAACAATATATATCCTTTCTCACCTTAAAGTCTTTCCCGACTTCCTAGCTCATTTAGGATTGAACCCCAGTCCATCCACATTACCTACACAGCCTGGCTTATAGTTGTTGCACTCAATAAATTTTACATGAGTACAACACAAGTTATGCTCAGCTTGCACAACTTTTCCTTTCCTTACTCCTCCAACCGAATAAGCCTTTTTTCTGCTCCTTGAACACATCAAGCTTTTTGCTGTAGAGCCTTTGCCTTCACATTCCTTAAGTGAGAAGCATCCCCGCCACTCTGGCCATGGCGAGCTTCTTTGGGTCTCAGAAATCTCCTCTATAACAACAATGTCTATATGAGACCATCCTCTGTATTCTGTCACCATCACATCACACTTTTTCTTCTTCATAGCTCTTAAAACAATTGATGCTTACTTATTTATTGCTCTTTACCTCTCTCACTAGATGATTAACTCCATAGGAGCAGATAAATGTTTCTCTAATAATAAACTGTATCCCCAGTTCATGGTCTCCTGCCCAGCATCCAGGGGGTATACAGTACATTTTTGTGGAAAAAGTGAACAACTGACTGCCTTCAAAATTGGGCATGACCCATAGGCTGACAGCAAGGCAACTGGGTGAATAGCACACTGCCTCTACCATGGAGATGACAGCCCATCCGGATTTGATCAGTACTTTGGTGATGAGACAAAACAGCAAACTATGATGCAAAGTAAGAATCAGTAAAATGCATTAAGTTAATCATGAGTTTAAGGTCCACCAAGGCTCCAAAGCATTTAAGGTCCAGGATTCTCATGTAAATATGCAGGGAAGAATAGGAGTTCGGTGTCTATTTAATTGATGTGGCTGAGCTAGAGTTACATCTACAAAAGGGAAGGCATCTCTTGGAAGACAGCCAAGCACTGTCACAGATATAAATGTGGAAAAACAAAGCAATTCAGTATTCCAATTACCACTGCCAGGGAGAAAGTTAATCCCTTCACCTTTTTCACCATTGGAGGGCATTGGAGGCAAGAGAGGGCTGCTAATTCAAAAAGAGCATGCGCTCTCAGAATTTGTCAGGGAAAGGATGTATGGTTGTTTTTCACAAATCAGAGATGGGCCCAGTAGGAGAGAAAGCTATCCTAATGTCATCAGAAGTCCTGAAGGGGACTACTTGGAAGATAGGGTGTTCTCATGTGGAATTGAAGGATGATGAAGTGCCCTGTCCAGGGAGGGAATGCTTTCCTGCTTTTTCTATAGGAGTTGCAGGAGACGCATCACACTTCCAAGGCCAGGAATCTCCAAAGAATCCAGAAAATGATTCATTAAGGAAGAAGTCAGCTTGATCATCTACCAGTCCCTGAGGGCACAAAGTCACCCAAGCAAGTAACAACTGCCCACCCTCCACCATCTCCCAGGTAAGGGTCTAAAACTATAGCCATCAGCTGGCCAACCAGGAGAAGATAAAAGTAGAGACAACAGAAAGGAACCTTCCTCCTCCCAAAGGTAGGGAGCCACCAACTAAAGGCTGTATCAGAGCAAAGAAACAAATACCTACCTCTGAATGAGGTTTGAATCAATAAATATCTTAGATGGGACATTTAACATTTCTAAACTGACCTTATATTTTGTTCCTTAAAATACCACCACACTGTTTACAACTTCTAAAGGGCACAAATCCAACCAGGAACTAAGTTTTCATGAGGGTGGGAGAGGAGAAGACCACCACCAATGCAAATGTCAAAGAAACAACAAAGACAAAAATAAAACTGCATTTTAATTATATTACGAGCTGTGCTTATTTCAAATACCAATTACACATTTAGTCAACACGTATTTGCTGAGTGCCAAGCGTTGTGACAGACAAATGAATGCAATGGTGAATAAGTCCTACAACAGAACTCCTACCTACAGCGCTCACAGGGCAGTGGGATAGGACGGGGGCTGGCTGGACAAAATCTGTTCTCCAAAGCAGACTGATATTGAGATAAAAAGAAAGCATATGCTTTGGGATAATTCAAATTTACATTTGAATTTCAACTGCTGCACACACCAGCTGGAGAAAATGACCTAACTGTTGTGCACTGAAGTTCTCCTCACGTATGCAATGGAGATAATGGGATCTACCTTTTTCAGATTGCCAAGAAGATTTAAGGGAAATATATAGAAAGCACATAGTATACTTATTGACCAATAAGATCTCAAAAAGTAGTAGGGGACATCACCAACAAGAGGGTAATATGGCTAGCAATCCTTCAAATCAAACAGACAAAATAGGTGGATATTGCCATTAAATATCTCCATCATAAAACCCAAAATGAAAGATTTAACAGAAAGAATTCTTCCTAATTCAGGTTTTTTAAAAATTCCCATTCAACCGACTAATATTTTTACCTCCTGACTTTTATTGTATAAATAACCAGTAACAAAAAAAATCTAGGATTTGATCATCTTATTGCCTATGCTTTAATTGTCTCCTTGCACAAAATCTTATCTCCCAAATTATAAGAGCTCATTGAAGATAGGGCAGGCGATAACATTTTGGGATATTTGCTAGAATGTTTTGGATCTTCAACTAATATAGACAGAAATCAAGAGAAAGAACTTAAGCTTTAAAACATGTCAATGTACATAAATGCAGGCTATTCTAAGCTCTCACTGTAACCACAAACACAAACAAAGCAGTCTTTGTCACCTCTTCCTAAAGCAGAAAACATTCTCTTCTTCAAAGCAGAAACACTCCTTGACACCTGCAAATCACCGTTAACTGATGAGAAATGTCTTTTGGCCTCTAGGTGGGTTCCACAGATTACAAACACAGGCAGGTGGAGAACAAACTTTTTGAAGCCATTCTTCAAGTTGCATTTCAACATGGGATCTGACTGAGTCTGCCGATGGCATTTTGAAAAGAATTTCATTAAATGTTGCTAGTATGTCATAAGATCCCTTAAATGGAAGGGTAATGGCTCATAACATTTGTAAGCTTTTTAATTTCATGCAATATGAGCAGCATAATCAGGACCTATTAAAGTCAATCAACTGTGCCAAGTGGGGCTACCTACCTTTGCTTTTGTTTCTCTTTTCCTTGTGGGTACACCCTGTGAACCAAGAGGCAACAGCCCCAATATCATTCTTTAAGGCTAACACTGGTGTAAGATATTTTGGACAACCTCTGATGAAACCATCACAGTAGCATTTGCATGTGAGGGGTGAATAGGCAATTCTTGGGAAATTGCTTTTGGCTTCTGGCAAAGAGAGATTTCCCTTTCTATTTGCTTCAGCTCAGAAGGTGCAATTTTGGTAGAATTCAAAATCAGTCATCTGACCAATGTAACTGAAATTAATATATGGAGATAAATATAAGGAACCTTATTTATATTTTCAACGACACAGAGATATTCAAACTGCTGATCCTTCAAGACTGGTCTCCAGTTTTCTTCTACCATGAAATCTTCAATGATAATAGTGGCCATTTATAGAGTCTAAATGCCAGACACTTTCCTAGGCACCCTGCATATGTTTTCTCATTTAATTTTCAAAACAACTCTATGATTCTGTTGGTTACCTGATATTATGAACATAGAAACCAAAGTCTGAGGTGTCAAGTAATATGGCCCTAGTTACAAAGCTAGTAGCAAAGCCAATCTTCAAACCCAGTTTTGGTCTACCTTTAAATGACGTGTACTTTGCTACTATGCTGTACTGACTTCATGAGCACCTACTTCAAGTCTTCCCAGGGCAATGGAGATATTCAGAGAGAGCATTTCCACACTGAGATATTTCCACAGGTACAGTGATAATCTAAAAGGGCTGAAGGTGCCCTGACCAGTTTGACTCAGTGGTCAGAGTGTTGGCCCACAGACCAAAGGCTCACGGGTTCTATTCCCGGTCAAGGGCACATATCTTGGCTGTGAGTCTGATATAGGTTGGTGCGTGAGAGGCAACCAATCAATGTTTCTCTCTTTCTTCCCATCTCCTCCCTCCCACTCTGAAAATCAATGGAGGAAAAAACGTTGGGTGAGGATTAAAGAAAAAGAGGGCTGAAGGCTATAGAGTCAAGCAGGGAAACTCATCCCACAGTGAGGCAGAGAGTACAGAGAACTGAGGGTAACAAACCAGCTTGGGGCAAGGCCACTAGCAGGAGGATGATTGAGACGTGAGGAAGGCTGCGAAGAGTTTAGAGAATGGAGAAGAGGTTGGGCCTGGGAAAGCAGTGTGAGACTAAGATTGTGTGTACACCTGGGAAGGTTTGAGTTCTGCTCTGTGCACTGCTGGATTTATGGTGTGAGGCACATCTGACAGCTCAGTGGAGTTGGGCTGGACCAGACATGTTCATCATGTCAATCTTCACCATAGAAACACCAGACGAATGGTCACATAGATGGTGTCCAAATACAGTGTCTGCATTCAATTACAAATTATACAAATGGTCAGGAAAACATTGCTATTCCCTAGGCTGCCATTAATGACTACTGGACCAAAAAATGTACAAATTAATGGTGTTATACTAACAGACACATACACCCTCCCATAATCTCTAAAAGAGAAGGAAAAAAAGAAAAATATCTAAGAATATTTACTATATTGTGGAGGTCCTATAAATTTAACCATATTGCAAATATGTCAGTTGGGGTTGATAAAAAATGAAGGATCAGTTCAAGGAATAAGGATGGCAGTAGGTTGTTGTACTTAATATATTTGAAGAACTTGTAAGAGAAATTGAATTTAAAATGAAAAAGACAGAATCCTTTCTCCAGAGGGGATCCCAGAAGTAATTAAGCCTGAATGCCCCTAAGGTTTCCATGATATATAATGAATTAACTTCTCTCCTATGAATCTAGGTTGATACTAGATCTTTAGAGAATTGGAAGAATTGAGAAAACAGTCATTCATATTTTTTTGTGTTCTGTAGTTTCAAATTAGGATCCAGAGTTAAGAAAGGCCAGATCTTTAAAAATTTGGAATTTTATAGGTTTTTATAAGTTTCTATTTTTCATTTTGATGAGATAAGAATGAGAAAAACCAGTAACTAGTGGTCTGAGGTTCTGGGCAAAAGCCTATCTAAAGAACCTACATCTCTAGAACATCATGGCATTTTTCCTAAGTCAGATTTAATTCGCACATGAGTCCTTGATTATTTCCAAATAGATAGATACTGTAATAGAATTCTAACTGCAGGCATGACCAGAGAGAGAAGTAATGGTGTAGTGGGAGGTGGGACAATTTAGGAGATCTCTGGTTGGAATGGGCAACCGCCATTTGCAGAGAAAGGAAATAATATGCTCTCATTGTTATGAAACAAACAAGCTTCTGCATGTTTCCTTGGGCTGCAAGGAAAGCAAGTTAGGCCAACAGCACAGGCCAGCATCTGACTACTGTTTCTTATCCCAAGATGAGACAGCACTTCAGTTAAGACCATGGTGTTAGCGTCAACGTGGGTTGGGATATTAGATGTGTGTTCTTCCTAAACCTTTCTAAGCCTTTCACTCTCACATCTAAAGAGAACGTCAAAATGAGAGATCTTCCTAGGGTTACTGTAAGGAATAAGTGAGATAACTTCACATTAGGACTGTGGCTATTAGCTATGACAACACGGACGCCTAATCACACATTATTTATATTCAAATTCAGCAAACATTTATGAGCAATTACTATGGGCTGGTCTCTTTGCTAGCTATTTTCCATATATTATAGTTCATCTAAAATCCATAAAAACAAATAATTTAATATGTATTAAAGTTATAGATATTCAATATTAAAACGAGAGCAGCAAAACCCCTGCAGGCACTTAGGAACACTTTAAAATTTTCTAACCATTCCCCATTTCCTGGCAGTGATTTGTTAGATATCTCAAGAACATAATGGTCCAGGCATCTGTAGAGTTTCTTATTCCTCTACCTAGCACAGTCTCCGTGGTTAGTTATGCACACCAAGCTGCAGATAATATACTAGCAGTGATGTAAGACTTTACAAGGATGATTTTTCAAATAGTAACATATTTTTGTCATATTGGCCAACTAGAAAAATCAAAATCAAGTGACTTGATCATATACAATCAACATTGTTAGATCCTACAGGTTCATGAGCCCTGTGATGAGCTGTGGTGATAGTCACCCCGACAGAAACAGTCCCCACTGTCTTCGCTCACTGAGAGTGGGCAATTGCCTCGTACAATCCATGACTGTGTTGCCGTTGGCCATCTTTTCATACTAACTCTGTTGTACTGTCAATTCCTGTTTTGTTTTCCTTAAACTTCTTTCTGTACCCTAACCAGAGAGCTGCTAAGGTATCATGACAGAAGCACTGTGATTTAGTGAACACTCTGTGGCAGCAACAGAGAGCCTGGGGGTGAACTCCACGTCTCAGAAAACTCGCATGGTTAGACAAATTAAAAACTTATTGAGAAGGCTAAGAAATAAATTGAAAGCCTTGGTTTGTTGACAACTGAAGCCAGAAACAAACATGGGAACTACATATCCATGCAGTGATATGAATACTCATACATTAATAATTTAAAAAGAAAGCCAGCTCCATTTCTCATCTATTAATGAGCTATGACCTAAGGATAATTCATTTTCCATAACATTCCTCTAATATTTTTTTTAAATATAACTGCCTGAGCCTTAACTGAGGCCTAAAACCAATATATACAGCTTGATAGTGGAAAATTGCAATTATCCTACCATCTGTCCTTGTCTTTTACTGTAGAGAGATGACACTTTATTTCCATGACTCTGATGTTACCAAAGGGAAGCTGTGGCTTCCTAGGTAGAGAAATCTACCTTATTGCACTGAGCAACAAAAACCAGGGCGGTCTGCATGTCTTATTCCTTTAACACCGTGATTTTTACCAGTCTGTCTCTCGCTCCTCTAAGATGCAACAAATACATCTACAAGATGTTTATCAGTCTTAAAAGCCTCATTTACTTGGTGGACCATTTCGTATTTGCCCAGAGGAGGAATTGGTGCTGATACAAACAGAATCATTCATGGAAAGAGAAAGCCCAACACTCATAATTTAGGCACCTGCCATTTAAAACATCACTGGTAACGATTCACAGGGCACTGCAGCAAAGGGTGCACTCGGCGGCCGCAGGTCACAACATCAAAGAAAGCCTAAGTATTTCTTATAATTTCAGGTGGCAAAGTAGTGCTATCCCAGCCTCTGAAATGACATCTCCTGAAAAATTATTGGTGTTTTTGACAATGAACAAGTTTTGAAAAATAAAGACTAACAGTGCAACACACCCACAGCAATTATAAAGTGCTGGGTGTGACGAGAGTTGCTTGCAGAGGAGTATGCTTTGATTACAGCAGTAAGAAAATGATTTTTTAAAAGTGACTTTTTTCACCAACCTTTTAGTAGTGAAGAACAACAAAACCTCTAAGAATGTATTCAAACATCCTCCTTCTGTAAAGCTAACATCTCTTGCCACTATACTCTCCAGGTACTCAGCAGGTATTATTGGCTGTGAGATACCACCTAAATGGAAGTAGGACTCTTCCTACCATTAAAGGAATAAAAACCAAATCACAATAGACTCTGGTGTGTACTTGTCCCTCTTAATCATTATTTATGAAATAAGAGAGAAGCAGTCTGGCCCCACGTAGTCATGACAGGTGGCTGGGATGTTCCTGAAATGAAGAGTTATAGATGGCACTGATGTGCCATAGTGACGAGGAAGAGAAGATGAACGATTTGAAGGGCTGAAGTGCCCATTTTGTTCTCTTAGACTTTCCTGCCTGCAGCACACAGCCCCACACTTGGGGCTTCCATTAGCCTGTGGATGGCACCAATGCAGGCTTTATGGCAGGGCCGCATTGCAAAGGAGGGAAAGATGGGTGTTTTGTACCTTTAGCATCAATTTAATCTTTTCCAACTGGTCTGACCTGCTTTCCCCATGGCCTCATATTGTACAGTTGCTCAAGCCATCTTCCACATGATAGAATACTTAATATGTGGTTGATATTATCTATATGCTCAATAAAAGAGAAATTTATCTTTATCTTCCCACCTGAGATGCTCTTACAGACTCTTTGAGTCAGAAGGATCCTAAAAGAACATTCATTCATTCATTCATTCATTCATTCAAAAAATGCTTTCCTTCCATATGACAGCACAACTCTAGGAACTAGGGATACAGTGGTAAACCAAGCAAATAATATTAACAAGTGTTAATAGTAATCAATTATTATAGTGAAATTTTGTATAGTGCTTTATACTCAGGCACTGCTCTATAAAAAATCAAATTCACATAATGGGCTTATATAATTATATAAAAGAAATGAACTCTATGATCCTATAATGAGTTTATGAGTCAGTGCTATTATTATGCCCATTTTACAGACGAGGAAAGTGAGGCCCAGAAAAGGTCAAGTAATTTGCTCAAGATAACAAAGCTAGTAAATGCTGGAGCCAGGATTTGAGCAGGAAGTTGATGTCCCAAAGCCTGCTCTTCAACATTAGTTAGTAACTGTCTTTCTACTAGTATGAACCTGCCATTTTGGGGATTATATGGTAATTGGATAAGCAAAACAGTTAGATATAGAAATACTTAATTGTATACTATATACATGCATATACTATACAGATAGAAATTAATATAACCAGTAGTTAATATGTAATATAAAAAATAAAGCTACTAAGGAATATATTTTCGATGGGTGGTCAGGGAAGGTCTCCATGAGGAATTGCCATTTGAACAGAACCTAGATGAAGCTAGGCCAGGTTTTCATATAGTCTGCTGGTTCTCAAACTATGGTATGTGGATCCCCCACCCCCTCCAGGGTCCCGGCTGTGGCTGGTGACAGGGAGACAGGGTGGATAGGGCAACAGGCTGAAACCCCTCCCCCACCCCCCTCCAGTCCCCAACCAGAGCAGCTCAGTTTCCATCTGGTCCCAATTTTGGGGTCCTAAGTAAAATGTGACTTTAAACAATTCCACGGCTTAAAAAAAAAGTTATAGACTGGTCACATCCAACCTCTTTAGTTCACAGATAAAGAAACAGAGAAGAGGAATGACACGGTAATGGCTCACTGCTGATCACGTCAGCACTAACAGTAAGAAGAGAAGTCAGATTCCGTAACTGAATCTAGTGTACTTTCCAGATGCCAAACTCCAGCTGTAACTCTCCTCCCGTCCAGGACATCGTATGAATCTCTGGAGCGCAGAGAGAGCAGGTTTTATCCCAGAGACTGAGTTTCACAGTTTGGAGACTTCATCCCAAACTCCAGGCTTAGCAAGAGTAACTACCAGATGCTCTGCCCTGTCCCTTGTATTCTATTAAACTGCCACCACCTCTGCCTCCTGTTCAAATTTATATTTTTCTTAACCCAGTATATCCTTTCTTACTGTGTTACTGCACATACTTCTTTTAAGTTACTTCAAATCCTCTGTGTGAATGTGTATGAGCTCGGGGGTTAGGGGGAGAGAATTTGCCATGTGGGTTTGGCATGAATGCACATTTCTGAGTCTTCAAATAAATGAGATACTGGTCATGGACTTTTGGACACTATGACATGACAGGTAACAAGAATGGATCTGGAGTAGCCTACCTGCCTGCTGGCCCTCAAATTATACAATTAAACATTCGCAGCCTCATTTAAAGTTTGGACCTTTCTATGGAAACTGGCTGCTGTAATTATACCTGAGATCTGACCAAAGCTCTCGGTAACTCTTACATTTCCGACACAACCTTCATTTAAGAAAAGCACACCTGGTTAGTTGCTTTTAACTGAAAGGAAGAACAAAATCCTCATTGGCCAACTTTAATTCTACAACCCAAAGCCTCTGATTAACTATCTCTCTTTCTCAGGATAAACAAACCAACCCACCATCGTATTAAATGTTGAGCTATTCAAACTTTGCGTATCTGTTTAAAAAAGAAGAGGAAGCAGCCGGTTCCCGCTCGTGTCCACAATAAATCATGACAAGTAGAAAGGGAGATACACTTTGGGAATGGCAATCAGCTTCCCAGTACAGATGGGCTTATACGTGGCCCTTCCAATTTTTAATAATCTCCATAATTTATGTGTGAGCAAAGGAAGGCAAAGATGCCTACTGCACCCCTCTGACTTAGTACAAATCACTTTTATTTACTCAGGCAATACTTCACGGTCCAGTTAACTTCTTAATTAAAGACAGCAAGATGTTCATGTTCCATGCAAGTGGCACGGAAAATACTGTTTTGTGTGCAATGTGTTCAGCTGGGAGTTGAAGCTGTTTTGCTTACTGGGGAGAAGCCACCGCAGCCTTCATTTGGTTTCTAAACTAACCAGAGAGACAGGGCTCTACGCATCGCGACTAAATCATCGTCAGCGGAGCCTCTTCAGGCAAAGCTTATGCTTGTCTGCCATCCCACATTACTTGTGTTTTTTTCCGTCAGGCAGAGCACGCCAAATCCAGTTTCATCTTCTGTTACTTGTCTGCCTCCTCCCCATTCGTAGTCTGTTGTGTTGTCACTGTGCTTGCTACTATTTCAAACCCACAGACCACGAGGAGAAATGGAGGCAAAGGAGAGAGAAACAAGAAGGGAGGAACAGGGAGTCACGAGTGACTAGAATCCTAAGAAGTCAGCCTAATTTCTGGACTTCCGCATGATGAGATACATACATTCTCATTCTCACAAACCAGGAGCTGCATCCTCAGGGAACCTCAGGGGCTCATTACAGAAACGAGTGAAGAGGTTGGGACAGACAATAGTGACTGGGGGAGTCTGTGGCAAACTGCAGAACAGATGCCCCTCCAAACGAGGCAGCTGCTCCTCGGCTCGTCTTTAGGAAGATCAAACCACTTTGCCAGGGTTTCTGATTTTTTCATGAGACTCAGAAAATGTAGATTTTTTTAAAAAATGTCAAATCTCCAGGTATTTAAACATCAGAAACAAATCCATATTAAAAGGATTTGTGAATTAACTATACTTCTGTCGTAAGCCTTCATATCAATAGTTCACTCAATAGCTCATAAGGCAGGTCACAAACTACCTCATTTCACCCTCACAATGAATCTGTGAAGTAGAGATATCCTCTCAGTGATTGGACCAGACATGATTAAGCTCCGTCTGGTATTATCCACTGTTGTTTCCAGTTTCCTTCTTAGAGCTGGTCTTCGGATGTGATGGTAGAATAGATCATTTAGTGTGTGTCCTCTTCAATCTAATTTCTGAGTGGCATGAAGTCCCACGGCTTTCTTTCTGCTCACAGATGGAAGTTTTTATAGAGATAAACACTTTCTTATCAACTTATCTTCCAAAGTGATTACTACCAACCAAATCAATGTGTTGTGACTTTACCAGGGTTGCAACCTTCAATAATGAAATCAGATACAGTATTGAACATTGCAGGGATTGCTTACCCAATCTAATTCATCTCAGATCAATGAAACACAAAACCAAAATGAAGTCAAGTGTTGCTTCACTAGCTATCCTCACTTAGAGGGGTTGAGTAACCTTGTTCAACTGGGCACTGGGAAAAGCAGGCGGTGCCCCATAAAATAGAAGCAGCTACGACCTATGGAGAAATGATTCTGCAGTTCAGTCTACAGTGAAGAGTCTTCCAGAGGCAGTCAGTCTGTAAGCAATGGTCAGGTATGTTAGAAAGAACCAATAAGCTGCAGATGACAGGTGGAGAATGGAAAGCTGCTGTGTGTGACGTTCACGTAAGCATCGTGTGAGGTTATGATTCATAAGTATGGCAAAGTCTATTGACTGCCTGCCCAAGAGTCATTCCCAAGACCTTCTTTGCTACCAAAACCTCAATTTTGCTAAGCTGGCAATTATCTCTGTGTTTGAGGGAAGGGAAGCCCTATACACTAAGTCACCAGCTTCTAGTTTATTCTTTTGCCTTTCTGATCCAACATACCATATTTTTCCATGTATAAGATGCCACCCACTTTTCCAACCCCAAATTAAGAAATCAATATTTTAAACATAAAACAGAACAGTTTTATTTAGTAACTAGGGGCCCAGTGCATAAATTCGTGCACTTTGAAAGGAACTGTGGGCCACGAGGCTGTGGTGAGCACAGGGGCAGGTCTCAGCTCATCCTCCGTGCCCCCGCCCAGCCCCTCCCACTGCAGCCCCCCATCCCCTGTCTGCTGGCAGCCCTGCTCCTGCCACCTCCACTCCCACATGCTGACTGTGCCGGCCCCGCTTGTACCCGCTGACAGTGTAGAGCGATTGGGGCTGGTGGCAGTGGTGGATGCAAGCAGCGGCTGCCAGCCCTGATCACCCCTCAGGAGCAGGGGGAAGTGGAGAAGCCCTGAGGGGCGATCGGGGCTGGCAGCCACCACTTGCACCCACTGATAGCACCAAGCAATTGGGGCAGGTACCAGGCGCCGGCAACAGATGTGAGCAGTAACTCTGGCACTGGCAGGGGGTGCAAGTGGGGCTGGCACCAGTAGCAGGTGCGAGCGCCCAGAGGGACCGCAGTGCGTGAGAACAAAGAATTTTCAGTAACCACCAAAGGCTCGCCCCGATGACAGTGACCGGCGCCCCACCTTGGTCTGGTGCCCCTGCTCACCTGGTCCACCATCTGGCTGCAACCAACACCGGCTATGTTCTGCGCGTGTTGCCTGGTGGTCAGTGCATGTCATAGCAACCAGTTGTTCAGTTGTTCCACCGCAGGTAATGTTTACATACCAGTACTATGATATTATGCAGCATACCACTTTATTCAGCCTCTGTTGCATCACTGCTCTCTTCTTCATCACTATTAGTTCCAGAAATATCAATTTCTTCAAGTTCTATTGTATCACTGCTGTCTTCTGAGTCACTGTCTATATATGTGAGATCATCCTCATAAACTGGTGGCATTTTCTGAGCTAACTTTGCTTGTGTTCTCATGGCCAACCCTTCTCTCCTCATGAAATTAAGCACCATTTTGCCTTTCCTGTAAAATCAACAATGTTCATTTTGCTTGCAAATATTCTTGCCCGACATTGAATAAGTTTGGTTGACACACATAATCCACTCTGGCACTACTCCATAATCTAGTCTTAAGCCCCTCTGCTCCAAGTTTGCCCATTTTGCTGGTTTTCCTCTTAAGGCCTTCTTTTTTGGCATCTTAAGGAGTTGTTCTTCCTGTTTTCTCCACAGTCTGATCATACACTCAGTGAGAGGAGGTCCAAATTATTTCTCTGCAGCTCTATTTCCATGCTCTTTTGCATAGCTGATTACATTCAGTTTGAATTTTGCAGAGTAAGACAATCACTTACTGGTATTTATCTTTTATTTTTTGACATCTTTATGGGCTCAGAATGCTCCGGTCTCTGTTGCATCAACGCACTCTCCACCTCCACTTCCAATTACGGCATCAGTTGATGTTATTAACAGTAAGTCTCATGATTGGAGGAAGCCTGTTCGACAAGGTATGGGCAGCTACACACCCTGAGGCTCCCTCCTCGGCTGACTTCCGTGTATAAGATGCCCCTCGATTTTCAGTCTAACCATTTTAGAAAAAAAATAGCATCCTATATAGGGAAAAATATGGTATATATTTTCACTTTTTGTGACAATTCAAAAAAAGACTAATGCTACCATTGTTGTCATGCCTAATACGTTATCCTCTATTTCTATCTCTGTGGTCATCCAAAAGAAAAACAGTCAAGGTCTATGCCTCGAGCCACTTCTAATCTCTCTCCCCAGCCAAGTCAAGACACAGCCCAATCACAGGCAAAAACAATCTTATTCTTTTTTAAGTTGGATAATAAATAAATGGTTAAAAATGATCTTGATAAAATGGCATACACAATTTATTCTTGAAATTATTTAGGTTTCCAAATTGTCTGATTTAATTTATATGAAGTTCTAAGAAATGCAAGAGAATGTAAAAGATAGAAAGCAGATGGTGGTTGCTTGCGGACGGGGTTGGGGAAGTAGGGAGGGTGCCGCAGGATGAAGTCATGGAGGAACTCTTAGGGGTGACACACGTTCATTATCTTGATTGTGGTGATGGTGTCACAAGTATATACATATGTGAATACTTATCAAATTGTACCCTTAAATATGTATAGTTTATTCTTCATCAGTCATACCTCAAAAAAGCTCTTAAACTTTTAAATATTATTTAGCTATACAATTTTTACTGTTAATATATTATTTAGAGGAAATAAGTACAGAATAGCATGAATAATATGTTTTTTTAAAACAAATTATGGGGGGGGGGTCTCTAAAATGTATATACACCCTTTGAATAATTATAAAGGCAGTGTCTATTAAAATACATTTCATTTTCAAAATTGAGCTATCAGCTATTAAAGTGTATATGCCTTTTTTAGGGACACCCTGTATACTCATGGCAGATGGCTGGAAAAAATACAATAAATTGTTAGCAGAATCATCACCCGAACCTCCTTGTTATAGTTCCATTCCATTACTCCTTCTAGGATATAGTTTCCTCAAAGATAATGGATACGTTTACAATACTCTTGGTACTTTTAAGTGCCCAAGCCAGTATACTGCGAGTTCCAGTTACATTTTATAATCATTGTGTACATAAACTGATTTGTTCTTTTTGACAATTTTAACATCATGGCTTCCTCTCTTTCACCTGGCAAACAAGGAAATATATTTGTTGGCAATTCAACAAAATTGCACTCAGCTTAGTACAACTCAGTAGTTTAGATAGCATTCAGATATAATTACCCACTGCATCAAGTTGCTGAATTTCATTAATTACCCTAATCAATGCACATGAAGCAAATGACGCTTTGGGGAACTTTCCTGCTGCTCTTTGCTTGCAGGTGGATGCGGATCAATCCAGGCAAAGCAAATGTATTAATAATCCCCTCCAACCAGCAAATTCCACCACCCACCAGAAAACAAAGAATAAAAACCAAAGAAACAAAAAACAACCAGAAAAGCCACTCCTAAACAAAAGTTAATTTTGACAATATTAGTTAATAAAAGCCAGGTATCTAGGAATCACTTCTATCATGGCAAAAGAGGAAGAATGAGAGAAAAAGCTTGGGAATGAGTCTGTGGTTAACAGAAAAGCTTCAGAATATATTTCTGAGTAGAAATCCTTGCTCTGCTACTTCAGGACTATGTGGCTTTGGACATACTACCTTTCCAAACTTCAGTTCTTTAATTGAGCTGTGATTACACTCAAAGACTTTAGACTCGAATGCATCTCATTACCTGTGTCATCACCCCCTATGCCACTCTTTATACTCAGCTGATGGCAAGATAGATTTCCCCAGATTTCGATTCCCAAGGAACAATAATTCCTTCTCTCAGCAGAAACTTACCGGGCGGGACTGGATTTCTTTGGCGTAGAGAGGTTGCAAGAATTCTGAGTCTCCTTCTAGCTTTAGACCTTTTTCTGTGATTCTCAAGTTTCCCATTCCATCCTGAAATAGAGGCACAGAGATAAATGCAATTAAGTCAAACTTTCAAAATATCTCAGGCTTTCATGTTAAAACAAAAACGATTGCCCTCCTTTTTTAAAAGAGAGAGTACAATGAGGGGAGTTGGGACTAAACAAATACATAAAATACCAGGAGGCATTGTTCAATGCAATTATGCATACTGTCCTCTTTGCTCACTTATTCTAAGAAAATTTTATTCTGAGCAATCTGTAATGCCCGCTCCCCCGCTCCTCCATTCGTCATTCACTTGCCTAGACGAAGGGGGTCCTTTTTGCTAGGCAGTGCAGAAAGAATGGAGGCAGGGG
Organism: Eptesicus fuscus; assembly: GCF_027574615.1. Lineage (NCBI taxonomy): Eukaryota > Metazoa > Chordata > Mammalia > Chiroptera > Vespertilionidae > Eptesicus > Eptesicus fuscus. Next base: position 91,936,100 of record NC_072478.1, on the reverse strand, counting down.
GTGAATGGGAAGAGAGAAGAGGATGATTCCCTAAGTTAAAATCAAAGATCCTTTCTTCTAAAACTCTATGCAGAAATCACAAACTGGCAGTCTGTTGGTCAAATCCAGCCTACAGACAGGGTGTATTTGGCTCACAACACATTTAGGAAGTCAAATTAGTTACTGACATTTTTCCTAATAGTTTATTCTAGAAATATTAAAATATAGACAAAAGTATACAAGCCGAAGACTCAATTTAAGAAAATAAAGCATACACACACACACACACACATACATACATGCTTTAAAAATGTATTCCTCTATTTTGACATAATGACATTAGAAAATTGAATGATTTAAATAAAAAAAATTCCAGGTTTTCAGCTACTTGTAAAAAAATGGAATTCCTGGCAAGTCTGAGCCTGTGTTCTACCATCAGCTGGACGTAAGCAGCAGCCACCTGCCTGAACCATGCTCCAGCCCATTTCACTCACTCTGCTCACACCCCTGCAGTTTCTCACCGGAATCTACCTGGCACTGCCATGTGCTCTGTACCTCATCACATTCGGCACAGACACCACGTGGGGGGTGGGGGGTGGGAGGGATGGACAAGGAGAAAATGGGCACTTTCCCCCTCCCCCCTTCATAACAGCAGTCCAACCTGTGGCTGGGAACACATCTCTCAGGTAATATTGTTCTTTCCTGGATAGCATGCCATCTGTACATTTCTATTTTGAGTTCTTGTGGGGACAACTCTGCCAAGAGGGCCCCAGACTGAGCATTCAAAGCCAGTGTGAGAGGCCATCGGCTGAAGGGCATATTCATATCACATCAGCATGCGGTAGAATCCGCAACAAAAAGAGAAAATGGAAAGCTCTTTCTGGAAAGCCTATTTGTGCATATAGCAGTCTCTTGGTATCTGTGGGGGATTGGTCACAGGAACCCCTGCCCTCCATGGATACCAAAATCCACACTCAACTCCCTTATAAAAATGGAATAGTATTTGCATATAATCTATGCTCATCCTTCTGTATACTTTAAGCCATTTCCAGATTTCTTATAATGCCTGATACAATATAAATGCTATGTAAATAGTTGTTAGACTCTAATAGTTGTTATGCTTAGGGAATAGTGGCAAGAAAAAGTCTGCACCTGTTCAATCTGACCCAATCATGGTAGCCCTAACTACATAGTACATGTCGGTAGCAATGTAACATTTTCCCACATACTTTTGATCCATGGAAAATTGAATCTGCAAATGCAGAATCCGCAGATATGGAAGGCCGACTGTAATTGTGTGCGGTGAGCCATGGAGAGTCACAAAAACATTAAGTCCCTTTCAGTTCTGGCCTCTGAGACTGTTTGTATCACAGGTGGCACATAGCCAAAGGGGAACAGTAAGGAAGGTTCCAGAATGACTAAAGTTTGAGAAACAGTCATCTCATCAATTAACTCATTTGCAATAGTAACTTCCCTTTGCTTAACTACCCGACTTGTTAGAAAATTCACTACAAACTTGACGAATCTATCATTTCTTCTACCTATAGTTTCTTCCTATTATTATTCATCGTCACTTCATTTTTCCAGTTTCCCTCCCAGTCCTTAGTTCTGCCCAAAGATATGTGATGGGAAATGCCTATCAGTGTGGATTTTTTTTATTGTTCTCTATTTCGAGAATATAACACAAAGCAGATTAGAATAGCCAACTGATGTGGTCCACATTAGAATCTCCTTTACAGCTCTGTAACTATTGGACTGGATTTGTACAGCTTGACAACAGCCTCACTGAAACCATTTCACCTTGAACTGCCTAAGGAACTGAGGAGCATTATGCTAAGCAAAATAAGCCAGTCAGAGAAAGCCAAGTATCACATGATCTCATTCATATGTGGAATCTAATGAACAAAATAAACTGATGAACAAAATAGATCCAGAGACATAGAAGCATGGAACAGAGTGTCGAATCTCAGAGGGAAGGAGGTGGAGGGTAGGTGTGTGGGAAGAGATCAACCAAAGAACTTGTAGGTATACATGCATAACCCATGGACACAGACAATAGTGTGGCGAAGGCCTGAGGCTGGGGAGGGGGAGAAGTGGGCAGGCTAGGAGGGGTCAATTGGGGAAAAAGGGGGACATATGTAATACTTTCAACAATAAAGTTTTTTTTTAAGCTGTGGATATTGCTAAGGTAGGTGCTTTAGGTCAATTTTGAAGCAAAACTTCCCGCCCAGTAAGATGAATTTAGAAGATCTACAGTTATTTCTAAAGAAATTAGAAAGAAATAGACCATCTCCCCCCTTCCCCCCCTCCCCCCCTCTACTAATGGTAAAACTTCAATATTCTTAAAGGCAAGCATGAGAATTCTAGCAGCTGGGTGGCTGGGCTTGGACGGAGCCAGCACTGTCCAGTGAATGCTCCCCAAGTCTGTAACGTGCCTTTGGGACAGAAGTGGGAGATAGGATCCCACTGCTATCTTGGTGAGGGCAGGGCCTCTGCGGTCCTACACATCATAGCATCACCAGTGCCTCCCCCAGGCCTGGCACATAGGAGTTTCACAAACACATGGCAAATCACATTATCTTCCGAGGCCAATACAGGGTGGCCCCTGTAAGGTCCTTTGGGGAGATAGGGCCTGAGGACAAGGGCAGAGGGTTAGAAATGGAGAATCTCTCTCTGGGCTAGTCCAAGGATTATGGCATTTTCTCTTTATTCTTTATCTGGTCCAGATTGGCTGCTTGAGTATTTCAAATGGACAATTTTCTGTAAAGTGAGTATAGATTAAAGTGATTTTAGAGTGGCAGGACAATAGAATGAAATATTAATTTGTTTCCTTCTTCACATCACTCATGCTAAACCTTGGCCATTTTCATCACCATTTCAAACAGATTCCCAGGCTTTGTAATCACATGGCTTAGAGATTTTGAGAGCAAAGCAGCCTGAAAGCAGTGTGTGTGTGTGTGTGAGTGTGTGAGGGGGGGAGAGAAGAGGGTGGGGGAGGTGTTGGTCTTACCTATTGTACAACTCTGGTTGAATGGATTGTGCCAGATGTGCTGGGAAGAGAGGCAAGAAAGAGAAGAGGAGACTTTTCCCGGCTGAGGGTGGATAGGAGGTCTGCGATTCCCATGAGTTCTATAGACCACTGTCCCCCCAGTGTCCCCAGGAGGGAAGTGGGCTCCAGACAGTCCAAGGTTTCCCTCCCCCAGGAATAGCAGAGAGGTCTCTTCTCTGGACCTAAAGGGACCATGTGGATTGGACCACAATTCTCTCAGCCATCGCCAATGAGAGACAGTGACTGGTGGGCCCAGGAGCCTTCCCACTGTGCTGGGCAAAGCACGGGGACATCCTGAAGATCCTAGCGATGTGGAATGCCCTGCTGGGCCTTGTGGGAGGGGGCTGGGAATCGGGATTACATTGATTTGAAGAGAGTACTATTTCGTGCTCCTCTGAATTTCCTGCTCCATCAGCATGAACAGGTTTTTAATTTCGTCAGCACATTTTCAAGCTGAAGAAATGCCAAGTCCTATTTCAGTCAGCAGGTCCCAAGGCTCTCTCCTGCCAGAGCACTTTTACTGGCAGGCACTCCTTAGTTTGGATTAAAGCAATTTTATCTAGACACAGACTTTTTAGAAGGTAAGCTTCCTGAGGGGTAGGGTTTTTGTCCAAAGTAGTTTCAGTGTCTAAAACATTGCTTAGCTCAGAGTGTGCAATCAGCAAATACTTGCCACGGGAAAGAACTGCTTCCTTCTGAGTGCTGCATTTTGAAAGGTGATTATAAAAATGATAAAACCTAGGCCTATCCCTTGGGTAGATTCTAATATATTAGAGCATGCATTCTCAACTAGTGTGATACAGCCCCCAAAGGGGGGAACATTGGTGATTGGGGGGATGTGAACACCCATGCGGTAAGCTGACATTGGTCTTAGCAATGTTTTCTTAGATTTCACTCCAAAGGCAAAAATGAGCAAATGGAATTACATCAAACTAAAAAGCTTTTACACAGCAAAAGAAAACCATTAACAAAATGAAATAGGAGAAGACATTTGCAAATCATATGTCTGAGAAGGGGTTAATATCCAAAGTATAGAAAGAAGTCCTACAATTCAATAACAAAAAGAAACAATTCAACTGAAAAATGGACAGAGGATCTGAATAGACATGTTTCCAAAGAAGACCTACACATAGCCAACAGCACATGAAAAGATGGCACTTACATTTTATAACAGCTTATACAGTTGCTTTTAACAATTTATAGGGCCAAGGCCATAGTATTGGAAGCATTCTGTACTTCCTGGTTGCTAGCAGCTCTATATGGATGGGCATTCCTTGGTCTGTGCTTTTCCTGGGGGTGAACCAAAGAGCCAAAGAGGAGGGATGGCTCCCACATACACGCACACAGGCAATAAGCCTAATTCTCTTTATTTCCAAATTGCTTTATTTCTCCTTGCCCTTTAGGGCATTCCTATCAGTCCTTTGGAAAACACTTTTTCTCCGTCACTGGAACGAACACACACACACACACACACACACACACACACTTGGGTACATTGGCTAAGAATATGAGTTCTGAAATCAGATTGCACGGGTTAAATGCTGGCTCGACCACTTCACTTGTTGGTACCCTTTCTACAGCTCACTCTTCCTTAAATCATCAAGATAATTACTATATCTTCTAAATTTGAGGGATACATGAGACAATCCATGTGTATCAGTCCAAAGAGGCTAGGTAATATACCATAGTAACAGCAACAACATTCTCAATGGCTTCAAACGAGTAAGATTTAATTCTTACCCAAGCTACATGCGTGGAGGGTTAGCAGAGAAGTCAGCCTATAGGATGACACAGGAGCGACCATTTGAACACTTGGCTTCTCTCTGTGTCTTTGGAGACAAGTAGGATTGTATTTCCCCACGAATGAAGGTTTTGGCCATGAGATATGCTGTGGCTGGGAACTGTGAGCATAAATGAACTAACTTGCAGCAGGTGCTATAGCAGCCAGGGTGTGCTTGCCCGGCTCTCCTATTAGTTCTTCCCTCTATCTGATTGAAAGCTTCTCACAGGCGAGGGCGGTATCTTCCGTGTCTTTTCGTCCCAGCCACCTATCATAATCCCTGACACAGAGCAGACAGACAGTCCAAAGTGACTGAGGGGAGGAAAACTCTGCTGTCAGCCACAGAGAACCGTGAGGGCAGCTTCCAGATGGACCTAAGCCTGCCTGGTGAGTCCACGCCCCCTGGGTACCACTTACCCAGACCAGAGCTGCTCTTGCTGGCCATTTGGGAAATCAGCCAGATCAACACGGGGATGGCTGTGCACCTCTAGACATCAATGCAAGATTAGCCTTCAAGAATGTTTGCGAGGAAGTATAAACACTTCACATGGAATCATGAGAAAAGCATGGCTCTCAGGTGCCAGCCTCAACCTTCTGCTGGCTCTCAGTGCAAACCCGGACAAGCCTTGCTGCTCTCCTCTGCTTCCTCTCCCCCCCGCCTCCCGCCCCCCGCCCCCTCACTTAATGGCAGCTACGCAGCATAAACATGAAGGTCTTTTCCTCTTAAAGAAAGTCCTCTTCTACGATGCACAGGAATGGGATGTTCTTCAGATGACAGATTCCAGCTGCTACAAGACACCCGGGCCCACAACTCGGAAATGCTGCAATTAGGCAGTTTTTGCCCAACAAAACAAAACAAAAAATGCCACAGCTCTTAAAAATCACTCCAAATGCACACCCTGATTCTGGGAGGATTTAGGCATAAAAACCAATGGTAGCACAGTGTTCTGAAACAGAAACGTGTAAGCAACCTTTAAAAAGAGACATCGGCGGAGAATTTATCGATTGTCGGGCAGGAAGAAAATGAGAGATGGATACCAAAATGCAACTGGTCGCATCCCCTGTCCCAGGTGAAAAATGTGATCTCATGCGTCCCGAGCTATTGTTGATAAAGGTGGGGACTCATTTGTCTTTAGCCGACACCAAAGAAAACAAGTGAAATATGACCAGCCCTCTGTGGAGTGTTCAGATGAAATCCCTACAATGGCCATCCGGCCGCTGGGCGAGCGGTTCCTACCAGTACAAAGCCTGATTAACACGCGGGCCCGAGTGATATTAAAAATGCACGCTGTGAAAATCCCTCCCCAAATAGATTCTTTCTCTGGAGTAAAACACCCGAGGGAGCTAACTGTCCTGTCTTCTCTCTGTTTTCATTAGGAAAAGGTGTCAGTTGTACATGACAGTGTCTTTTATGAATCCGCGAGTTATAGCTTCAAAGGGCCCAGTGCCTCTCTGATGCTTGTGAGAAAGGTTTAGAGGGATGAGTTCAGAAACAGGAAGGCTAGTACGTGGACTCCTGGCACTAGAGCCTTCTTACCTCTTAATTTGGCCCTTCTGTTCAAGTTTTGATGTCCAAATTGGCCTGCCAAAGCTTAGTAACAGATGTATTGCAGTCCTATAGACGTCTTGCCAGTTTCTACAATTACCTCGAGCCTTAAACTAAGGAGAAGCAGTAGCAATCCACAGGTGATATCTATTCCTGCTTCTCTGGCACGTACCCCTGAGGCCTAATATTCTTCTCATGTTACATGCAAGGGTTCTTGAAACAGTGGGACAGCACAGGAAACTATCAAACCCTCGGAAAAATCCTGTCTGCTCAGTGAACAAAGGCATGTACTGTCTCTTTTATTATTCAGCATTACACAGCCAGAGCTCTGAAGCACTATGAAGAATGAGGCAGCGCCAGAAAGGAGAGGGTGAGGAGAGAGGGGAGGGTATACCTCAGGCAGGAGGAGCAAGAAGTTGTCTCAGCAGAAACCTAAAAGAAGTGAGGGAGTCACCATGGGAGATCCGGGGGAAGGGAGACTGAATCTGGTACATTGAGGAACACCGAGAAGACCTCTGTGTCAGACAGAGGGCAGGGCAGTAGTAGATGAGCTCAGGCTGGAAGGGACCAGATTTACAGAGCATCTTGAAGAAATTTCTATGGCATAGTCTGAATTTTTATTCTACATTTGATCAGTGCCAATGGAGTATGTTAAGGATGGGCATGATGGGAAATGGTTTACATTTTAATTTAGATAAATTCCAACATGACTTCACAAGAGTCCAAAAGCTTTGATGTACTTACTACCTTAGAATTCATTCCAAAAGTAGTGTTCTAGTAAAAAGAACTTGATAATGGGTTCTGCAATTTTGTTCAACTGAAATAATTATTTTGGAATGGATTTCCCACTTCCTTTGCCTAGCCAAATTCATAGAGCCCAATGATCAAGAACATGAGTTATGAAACCAAAAAGACCCATTTTGGGGTCCAGGTGCCATCACTTACTAGTCATCAGACCGTCCTTGAACCTTTTGTATCTATAAAATGGGGATCATTATGCCCTTCTTTGAGGAGTGTTGTGTGTGTGTGTGTGTGTGTGTGTGCATGTGCACATTTGATCTGCTTAGCAGGGTGCCTGGCACATGCAAATATTCAATAGCGCCCTATACTGAACCATCCATCACCCCCCAGCTCCCACATCCATCACCTTCTTCCTTCCTTTTCTGATTACCTTCTCTAATCTATGGCAGTCACACTCTGCCACACACTATTTAGCACTTCCTTGATTTGATGTGCTCTGAAAGGCTTGAGCAAGAGAAAGGAGAAAGAGGGTCAATGACAGAGCTGCCAATGTCAAGAGGATGCACAAGGCAGGAGATAAGGGGCAGGTATGAAGAAGCAAAAAGCAGTCTGCCACTAAATTTGTTTCAGACAGTTTCTAAGAGAAAGTGAAGGGATTAGAACTCACCCGATATCTTAAAGCCAGCAATTCAGGAGGAAAGGAAAGGAGAAGGGCTGTCTTAGGGTTTGTAAAAAATTGAGACTGCCTTCCTCTCTGCAAAAGATAGCACTTTAATGATTTTAACTGCATATAATCAAATCATCAAATATTAAAAGATTGAAACTGGTTAAAAGGATTCCATTTACCTTTTATTTCCATTTAATTTCTATGCCAGATATTTCCCACACCCTCCATCCATCCCTTAAGAAGGGGAACTGAACATTTTAAGAGACCCAGAAGTGGGGAAATTCTCTGTGCAAGAAGAACAGACAGCATAGGAGATCAAGAATATAAAGCAAACCAAATCAAATCACAGCCATTTTCTAAACTTTCTTTGGGATAGTAACTGTGGTGGCTAATTTTGTGTGTCAATGTGATTAGGCCATGCCGTGACCAGATATCTGGACAAACATTATTCTGGGTGTGTCGGTGAGAGCATTTCTGGATGAGGTTCACATTTGAACCTGGTAGACGCAACAAAGCAGATTGCCCTCCCTAATGTGGGTGGGCCTCATCCAATCAGTTGAAGGCCTGAAGAAGACTGACCCTCTCTTGAGTCAGGGGGAATTTTTCAGATTTGAACTGAATCATTGGCTCTTTCTAGTACCTCAGCTTACTGTCCTTTGGACTGGAACTTAAACATCAGTGGTCTGTTTTCTCAAGCCTTAGGACTCAGACTACAACTGCATCATCAGCTCTCCCGAGTCTCCAGCTGGCAGGCTGTAGATTCTGAGACTGGTCAGCCTCCATAATCATATAAGCCAATTCCTTATAATAAATCTCTTTACACACACACACACACACACACACACACACACCCTATTGGTTCTGTTTCTCTGGAGAACACTGACTAATACAGTAATAGAGAATTTTATCCCCACATTTAGTTTACAGAAAGAGAAGTATATCAGAAAAGCAAGTGAGCACGGCTTTGAATGAAAAGTAACATTCATAAAGAATTCTTCCACGTTACATAATCTCCACATCCGCCACTCACTCCTTACAGATGTGAACCAACCCTTCTCTAGGAGAGAACATGAGAATTTCTTAGCTTTGTTTGGGGAAATGGCCACCATTGTCATAGACTATTCGTCACTTCTGCTTCCCAGGAGAGGGAAACCCCATTATGTGACAGCATCAAGAGTTCTCAAACACTAAGTTAAAACTTTCCCTTGGATCTCTGCCAGAAAAGGTTGCCAGGCTTGAGTTTATAATGTGGTCATGTAAGAATGAGCGATGTCACAACCACAAAGAGCTTAGAGTAATCTTGCCCTTGCTGGCAATGGGGCTAACCACAGATTCTGAGAAATTAGCTGCTTAATACATGTGAACTTGTCAGGCAATTTGGTAAGTAGGCAACCAGAAGTTTGAAGTAGGGTGCTCCTTTTGGTTAAGTGTCTATTCCACGTGCTTACAGAAGGGTCTTGAGAGGTTTGCCTTTGTTTTATTAATGGCTCTCTCTGTATACTTTGTGTATAAGCCAGACCTAGTGAGTCAGATTCACTTTCTCCTACATTCTCTACAACACACGTATGTCAAAGAGGCTAACAAACAAGCAACCTCCCTCTCTTGGACTCACAACATGGCAGAAAGAAAGAGATGCATAAAAGGAGAAGAAAGAACACAAGGGTCCCTCGGATCACATTGTGGCCGAGAAGACCTTGGGTTAACAAAAAATGCCCATCTGAGGAGCACCTCTGCTGTTCGGGAATGTCAGATGTACCCGTTACGGTAACAACTTTTTGCCCGTATAAAGCTCTTCATATTAAAAAAAGGAAAACTTGTCCCCAAAGGTTACATGGCACATCTTCCTCATTTACTAGCACTTTCCATTTGGGCTCCAATCCTATTATTCAGGAGATATGAACTGGCCAGTGGGAACATTTCCAGCAACAATATTTCAGAATTAAAATCTAATTTAACCAAGATGACCCCTAGAAATTACAGAGCTCAGGTAAAAGGAAACCCTTTATCATAAAGGGCCATGCGTTATTCATTCCACCGAGAGTGTGCTGGGAAAAGTCGCCAATCATTTTTTATCATCTAAGCCACCTTTCTCATCACACAGTGCCTTGTAATGGGCAAGCAGTGAAAAGAACGGCATGTCAACTAGCTGATATATGTGTGAGAATGAGCCCAGGTCCGGGAAACACAAAAAAAGTCATTTCAGAGTGACTGAATAGCTTGGGAAAAGTCACAGTTTAAGCAAGTAATTATACAATGAAGATATTAGCTTAGGGAATAACTCAATACTTTCAGATTTAAAATTCTTTTTTTTTTTTTTTACAGAGCAGTGAAATAGCAGCTTTAGTATAAAAAAGACCATTCCCACATGCCAGTTCTATTCTATATTCCTTATGTGACCTTGAACAAGACACTTAATATTTTGCACCTCTGCTTCCTCTTCTATAAAATACAAGTAAACTACCTAGGTGGGTGGGTGTGAGTACTTAACATGTTTGTCACCTAGCATAGAAAGTGGCAAGCTGTGGGTGTTTTATAAATGTTCTGTCCTTTCTTTCAGTTAAAAGTTGAAATAGATTTGGCCTTAGCATGCTCTGTCTTTTTAGGAGAAAAAAAAACAAAAACAAAAAACAAAAAAACAAAAAGCCCACCCTGCTCCTGTTAAAGGGAGAGATTCTTGAGGCTGGGCTTATTGCAGCTTTTCTCTCTCTTCCATAATAACGTCAGGTGCCAGGGAACGAGTTCTTCAGTGGATCCAGACGGAAGCCCACAGTTATTTCCCTGAGGTCCAGGCAGGCACGTGGGAATCACCCAGTTAGTTTCTGTATATTGGAAAGACCTGATTTCCGAGTTGCCAATTTCAGACAAGTGTAAGTATTCACAGAGTTTCCTTCTGTTGCTGTAGATTTAAGCTTCAAATCCTGAAACACAGCACAGCCAGGCCGAGAAAACCACTCTCACAGGTATCGGGCAACTCCCTCTCTCCCCTGGCTTTAGCTCCAGTCTGGGTGATGGTGCGATGAGACTCACTCTAAACTCTGTCCCCGCGTTAAGAATGTCGGCAGAGCTGCCTCAAAGCTGTCTCTAATCTCCAAGCTTTGCAAACTTGAGAAAGAGAAACTATAACGAGCAGCAGGGTTTTACTGAAAGTCAACACCTAGAACACTGTGTCAATTATTTAGAAAACGAAAGTCACATCCAAACCCGACATTGTAAACACACTGGCTGGCCTGGCAGGTAGAGAAGAGTGCATCTCAGTCTAAATGGATGGAGCGGCACGCAGCTCAGCTTTTGAGGGTCACAACCACACCCTTGACGCCCCACATAGCAAGTACAAGGTACCAGGCTGCTTACGGAGCTACTGCCCTCAAGCCAGGGGTTAGGAAATACAGAAGGAAAGAAGGAACCCAAATTTACCCCCAAGATTGACTCCAACTACCAAGGAAGGCGTGGAACTCCTTGGCTTCCTTCTCCTTTTGGTTGTTTGTAAACAAAGACAGAAAAGAGCAACCTGTGAGGAACCGTGTGTGTAGCATTTCAGATGACATCCTGTGTCACCTGCAATTTGTACCAGTCCCCTCTCCTCAACCTCAGGGTGAACACCTTCCCTCTCCGTCAGACAGCTACGATTTGTCTTCTAAAAGTGCCGCAGTCTGACTCCTGTTAAATATCAAGCACGTGCAGAAGGAACATTTCTGTCTAAGTCAAGTCCATGAACGTGTGGGCTCAGAGGAAGGACACAACTCCATGCCAGCCACCCTGGCCTTCTTCCTAGTCCTCCAACCACAGGTCCAGCCCCCAGGCCTTTATATTTGCTGTCCTCTTGCTAAAATGCTCTTCCCCAAGCTCTCTGCACAGCTGGCTTCGTCACTTAATTCAGGTCTTTGCTCAAACATTACCTCCTACATGAAGCTTTCTCTGGCCACACTATCTAAGACAGCACCCCTTTCTCCATCTATGCGGGTGCACTGCTCAATATCCAACAGCCCACTCCTATGTACTTGAGGATGGTTGGTACCCCCTCTAAAACATGGCTCCGTGGAGAGAGAGACACTGCTTTGTTTATTACTGGAACAATGCCTGACATATAGTAGGAGGTCAGTAAGTAAATAAAAAAATATGTTATCTTTGACAAATCACTAAAGCTGCCATTTTTTTTTTTTCTTATGGATAAACTAGAGGCCCGATGCATGAAAATTCATGCAAGAGTAGGCCTTCCTTCCCCCGCTGCGAGCACCGGCTTCCCTCCGGAACCCAGGACCCGGGCTTCCCTCCTCCTGCCCACTGGCAGACACCTGGGAACCGGGCTGGCTTCCTCTGGGCCACCCGCAGGCACCCGGGACCTGGCTGGCTTCCCTCCAGCCACGGCTTCGTCAGGAAGGACATCCGGAATGACGTCCAGAAGATGTCCAATTTAATTAGCATATTACCCTTTTATTATTATAGATTAAATAATGATACTGAACGCCTTTAAGTTTTGCATAGAAATGAAAACACTTTGAAAAACTGCTTGATAAATCCTAAAATTCACAATTAGTAATTGCTTCTATCATCTTTATTGTTAACCAGCTCGTCCATCACAGTGCCAGGTAGCAATGGATTTTGAAGCTTTGCCTTGATTTGTAAACTTGTCCGAGAGTGGGCAGACCTCTAAAAAGCAGTAATCATATTTTATTTTATTTTTCTTTAGGCCTGACTTAAAGTAGACACAATAAATTCTTGTTGATTGGCAGATGGATAAGTGGATGGATGGAGTAAATAAGACGCCTTAGTGGACATGTAAAAGGAAAGGAGATGGGAATTAAGACAAACACTAGATGTGTAACAGAGCAGCACCTGAAGGCTCCCAAACCAGGCACCCTGAAAAATATCTGGATGGAGCCCCAGTCCAGAGGTCCGGGCTGAATCACTGCTCAAAAATCAATAAAACTGTCATAATTAATCACATGCTCATAAACTAGAGGTCGTACATGAGCCATGAATCCTCTGGGTTAAATGACAACAGATACAAGGCCCTCAGGAGAGATGAGAATTCCTGTACCTAAGGGTATGGCCAGCCCAAGGCCTGAAGGCAATGGCAGGGTCATTTCGTTAGAGTGGAAATAAATACGCTGATGTAACTGGCTTATCAATGCACGGTCAGAAATGACACTGGATTCAGTCCTGGGTGGAGATCTCTTGATAAAATGGCATTCTCTCTAATCACATTTACTTTTTACATCTTATGAAATCCATCCTAGAGTTGGGAGAGCCACTCATGCCAGCAATTTGTTGTCTATGGTTCTGGTTCATGAAAACAGCTGAGACCAGAATTAACTGAATGCATATCTAAATATAAAACTAAAGAATTTTAGAGCAAGAGATTGCCGTGGAGACCATGTAACCCAACCTTGCCATTTAACAGAAAAAGAAACTGGGGCTCAAGGCCCCGCGGTGACCTGCCCACAGTCACAAGTATTAGTAGCAGGACTGAAGTCATGATGTGGGTCTCTGACTTCTTGCCCAATGTTCTTTCCCCTTTACCTTTCTGTCAGTACTGAATTATACCCCAGTCAGACCTTTTGAAGTGACCATGCAATAGAATACAAAATATCAAGCAATGAATGAAAACAAGGTCCTTATCTTCCTCCAGAAATTTAAGTCATCAGGAAGAATGCCCCAGATATACAAAAATAGCACCATTCCTTCAATTACTTAGAATTTATTTTAGAGCCAGAAGAATCCTTAGCAATCATTAAGTACAATTCCCTAATTTTATAGATGATGCAATGGATTTCAGGGAGGTTACTTTCCCAGTACCACACAGCCGTTTAAAATGAAGACCCATCTATCTAATAAAATTATTTTTACACTATTATATACAGGTCGTCCAACTGTCTGGGTATATGGGTTGTGAAGATGCTTTGAAAAAAATTCTTTTTCATTCTAAGCAAGTCAAATGGATCTTCTAGCAAAAAAATGATACAATGGAGGCCAAGGGCACCTAGCACCTAGGGAAAACACTCTAGAAGTGATGTCATTTTCTCTACAACCAAAAATCAATTCTATTTTTCATCCAACATGTGAAACGTACCTAGGTCAGATGCAAGTCTCCAAGCCAGTGTTTAATATGGGGCTCAAGGAGCTGGATGAACTTGCCCATGGCCTGACCTCGAATTGACGACTTAATTTTTTATTGGATGGATTGATGGATAAGTGAATGAACAGAGCCAATAAAAGGCATATGGCAGTTATTAAAAGGAAAGGAAATGTATTTTACATTTATAGCACATCTTGTTGTAGACAAGCCACATTTCAAGTTCTCCGTAGCTTTACATGTGGCCTGTGGCTACGATATTGGACAGTACAGATTTAATCCTTTTCTACTCTTTCCTATTTTCCAGAATTTTAATTTTTGAAAACTTCTAGCAAGACCCCAAATCACTTTGATCACACAGTGTGCAGTGAGCTGCACAATCTTTTTCACCCCACAGCACTGGAATTTAATATTTTATTCCTTCGGTTCGTTCCTGCCTAAAAGATTGCTATTTCAGTGCCAGCAGCTTCACTGATTTCCCCAACTCAGCATCTCAAGGTCAGGGATGTGGGGTCCAGAGCATCAGAGTCTTCCTACCCCCTAGCAGCCTCTTTCTTTATCCATTGGTTACTGACCAGTCCTCATAGGTTTTTGAGTTTAAAGCCTTAGTTAATGCATTAGACTTAAGGATATGTAAACTCTCTACATGGGGGAAACTAAGCTACAGGTCCATGGTAGAATTTCAAACACCAATACTCTAGGTAAGAGAAAAAAAATACTTATTTTTGTTATGGAACTTCTCTATGCTTTGATATCATATTCATTATCCTAACCTTCTCCTTAACATTGTAGAATCCATTCTATTATTTTGTCCTCTATTTATTCTATGACAAAGCCAATGTCCCAAGACATTTAGAGATGTGTTCTAACCATGCTCATGGAAAACTGCTAGTGGATGGGTTGGAACTAGCTCCCAGAGCTATCGTTTTGTTACTTTATGGTGTTCCTCTCATCCAATTCTCAGAGAGTACTGTGTTCTTATACATATATAGTGTTCTGTAGGTATGGCTTTTGAAGGCAATAAAACCCAAGTGTTAATATCTAATGGGCCTCTTAAAACTTTGAGCAAGTTCATTAGTCTCCTGAGATTTAGCTCTTAGAATTTTCTAAAAAGCACAACTGGTTTTCAGTAGTGGAAACTGCAAGGTAAGTAAAGTATCCAACATTATTCCTGGGAGAGAACAGAGTCAGAAAATGTTGATCCAGAGGTTCCAAGAGAATTTGAATAAAATATTTTTTCCCTACTATATGTTCACTGTCTATGGGGTGAGTATTCTGGAGGACATACTCTGAGAAATGCTGCATTATGCACCCAATGACATAGAAAATAAGTGAGTTAAAGGTAAATTTTTACTGCCCATTTTACCTCCATTACTATTAGTTCAGTTCATTAAAACAAAATTTAGATGAAGTATCTATAGCTGGGCTATCACATTTTTTTTTTTTGATTGCTCTTAAATGTTTTTAAACTGTTGGTTGTAAGATTCTGAGGCCAGGTACTAGGTAATCAATCAGAGACACTTTCCAAAAAAAAAAAAAATGCTTTTCAAATTGTGAAATGCCCTGGGTTCTTGTACCAATGGGCTTTTAACTTACGGGGATGACTGAGTGATGATATGGAGAGGCCAAAGCCATTGAAAGGAGACATTTTGATTTACTTTCCCTGAGAGAAGAAGGGGCACACCTCTCCATGCAGGGCCACATGGGGAGGCACCGGGCTTAGTCAGAGAGGAGTAATGGGGGAGCCTAGACCAGAGACTTTATTGGGTGTTCCTCAGTCAGGCAGAGTAAACAGTTTAGGATTGGCTAGTTTGAATAATTCTAGTAGACTTTGGGCTCTAGGGTGGTCTCTAATTGTCTGGTAAGTGGCCCTGGGATGATGTAGGGCCTGGGGGAGGGGTGGGACTGGAGGGGAAATTGGGTTGGTAAGTGAGGAATAGAGAGGGTTAGAGAAGGAGATAGGTGAGGCAAGTGTAGAGAACGCTGGCACCAGCTACAATAGCACTAGCTAAGGAAAACTCTGCCCTTTTCCTCTTCTCCTTGGATTACTAAAATGAGACTGTCTCCGTGACTAACTAACTGTATAGATGACTCTTCATTCTCTGGGAGTAACAAGGAGAGGGAAAGCCCCTCTAGTGTGGTGTAGCCAGTGAGTTCTAATGGGTTATATTGTGTTTGGGAGAATAACCTTGTCTGAATGCATCTTGAGTCTCCCTTGCTAAATGGACCGGGTCTACCACAGTATTATATGAAAACATATACATACTAAACAAATGTCGTATTATGTTGGTACCATTCTAGTCAATGGGGCTCAACAATACCAAAGGATTCCTTAAAAGTAAAAACAGGATATAGAAAGAACTGAGTCTAAAATGTTCTTTCCAACTACTTCTCAGTTCATTTAGCACTGACAATTGTATGGGTTTTCCTTTCTTTTTTTTCTACTTAAGTTCACTGCATTAACACTCCTCTAAAATCAGTGTTGCTTGCAGTTCAAGGATATTATGAGTTTCAACAAAGCTTCTTGTAAGGCGATAAAATATCTTTCTCTAAAAACAAAAAACAACCCTGTTAATCACAGGGATTCAGATTCAGGTTTGTTTTGGGACAAACCTGCTACTTAGAACATAGATTGGTGATGTCAGCTGGTCTGGATGTGTATTTTGTTTTTAATATGTTTTTATTGACTTCAGAGAGAAAGGGAGGAGTGGGAGAAAGAGAGGGAGGGAGAGGGAGAGAGAGAGAAAGAGGGAGGGAGAGAGAAACATTGATTGGCTGCCTCCTGAAGAGGATTAAGCCTGAAACCCCCAGCATGTGCCCTGACTGGGAATTGAACCATCGACCTCTTGGTTCACAGGGTGAGTCCAACCGAGTCACACCGGCCAGGCCTGGACATGCATTTTTAAAAGGACAGGATTTAGTTTACTTATCAGGTGACACCTGATTAGGATTCCCAGCATCATCTTTATCACTAAAGCAGCCTGGATGGGTTCTCCCCTGGGGTTCCAATTTTCATCTACAATTCTGCTACAGAAGCTCGGGATTGACCACCCACCGTGTTTGGATTCCTCCGTGTGCAGCATTTGGCTACAGAAGCACTACCCTAGGCCCTATTTCCTTGAAAGCATTTTTCCTTCGTCCAGTGCCAGATATGGTTCTTCTATGCCCTCACCTCAAAATTAATTTCAAATGCCTCCCTTTAAAAGTTTTAAACTTTAAGTCTGCTTATAGCCGTGTTTGAACATAATGATTACACTAGAATTTAGTCTTTCTGGGCGTTAGGGGTGAAAAATGATGACTGAGGTTTTCCTTTTTTAATCTCTTCTAATCCACTCCCTTCCTCAGCTCTTTATCAAATTAAGTCTGCTCCCTCGGTGGCGCACTGACCTCTGCACACCCAGTTCCTATCTGGAATGCTTTCTTTTTCACTTACATAAGGATTTTTACTAACGTTTCAAAGATTCACTCAAGACTCACTTTTTTTGCTGGGTTGAAATGTCCCGGAACTGGAACTGAAGGTGCTGAAAGACAGGCTGGAAGATTCCGCAAATCCCCATGCCATCCTCTCACGCCCCAAGTTCAAGTAGCAGTTAACGTAGGGGACTACTCGGAAATGATGGGGCTCCTCGCATGGTTTGCTGGGAAGTCACGTGGAGCCCTGGGCTAGCCAATCCTATGGGGCTTTGGTGATGAGAAAGAGGCGGCAGCTGGCTGATGCCTTCAGCCAGGGCCAATCACTACAGCGCAGATGCATTGCCTCTCAGTCTGATTTCTTGCTTTATGGCCCCGGGGAACCTACTCTTCACGCATCCTATTAAAAAAAAAAAAAAAAAAAAAGTGCTGCATCTCCTGCACGTCTCTCTTTTCTCCTTCTTTCTGTTTTACTCAGGTTTGGCCACTTTCTCCACCAGCTTTATTGCTCCTCTTTCTGGGGCCCTGACCCAGTCCTCTAGGTTTCTAACAGGCCTCTTCATAATGGGAACATGCTGAGTTGGGGGCCTAAAGCTGCCAAGGAGACACACACTTGTGCAGGGCTCTGCAGGAATTGTGTGCAGCTGTGCTGTGTTTGGGAGTGCTTGCCTCGTCACAGCGGGACTAGCTAAAAGTGTTGGCTTTAGGGGAGGAATGGAAGAAAATGGGAATCATAGACTATCTTGTCTCCTCCGATGTTTTAGATGGATTGAAGTCCCTTTGGGGAGACAGGCAGAGGAAGAAGCTGATAGAACTAGTCAGCACGGATTTCTAAATAAGAGATGGGCTGCTGTGTGGCCCATAAGGAAAAAGGCCCAGAATTGCAAGATTTTTCTTCCTCTTCTGCATGAATGATGCGCTCTGACTTCTTCTAATACTGCTGGTCTCAGGAGAACCCACAGCCCAAACCACCACCATGACTGTGCCATTTGGAAGACATTTTCTGACTGACAGGGGGAGGGGAGTCAGCTCAGGCGAGAGGAGGGAATAGAGTCAGGGTAATGGTGGCTGCAGCTGAAAGACTTTTGTTGGGGGAAGGAAGGGACCCCGTTGTGGAGGGTTAACATAATGGATGGGGATACTTTGAAGAGAGGTTAACTTGCAGTAATTACAGCAGAGAGGTCTAAAAACAAAGGGGGAGGGGCTGATGCATCAACAGAGGCTGGTGAAACCTGGTGTGTTTTATACATTAATGGTGCAGGAAAAGAATAGCTGAGAGCCACCATTTACTTAGCACTAACTGCATGCCAATCACCACACTATAACCCTTCTTAACATGCACGAGCTCTCTTAATCTTAATAACAACCCCATAGTATTGGCATTATCACCACCATTTTGTAGTCAGGGAAACTAAGGCTGAGAGCAGTTTATTGACTTCCTGAGATCACTTATCTAAATTGCTGAGCCACTGAGACACAATGCACATGCAACCAGTTAGGATTACCCTCAGAGCACAGCAAAAGTAGGCCATGCGGGCCCGGGGCACACCCTGAGCATCCATCCTACCTTCTATTCTGAGACATGAAGTTTCCTCTCTACCTGTTACCCCAATTACCCTTTAAAAAAATCCCCAATCAGAGAGGGCACGTCTCTAAACGGGTTTGTGCTTCAATCAGGACCAGAATGAAATCTGTTTCCCTTCAAACCCAGCTGGCTGCTCTTTCTGTGACCAGCTGGAGCACCTCCCGCCTCACCCGAGAGAGCTGTCGGCAAGGCTGGGGTGGCCCATGTTCCGGGCTCCCTGGCCCGCTGCTGGCAGCTGCTGTGTCCAAGCAGTGAGGCCAGCTGCCGTGGAAGCGCGAAGGAGTCAGCCCACGCTGCCTCCGGGAAAGGAATGTCTGCAGCCAGGCCAGGGGTTAGAGCCAGGACGCGGGTGCAAGAGCACACAGTGCAGCCTCCAGAGTGCTGGAAGGAGCCGACACACGGTGCTCACACAGGCTGAGTCATTTGGAAGCCACTGGAGTCCCCAGGGACTGGCCCACAGCTTCTCCACCGGGCACTGCTGACATTTGGGGCCGGACAGTCCTTTATTGTGGGGCTGTCCTGTGCACTGTAGGGTGTCTAGCAGCATCCCTGACCTCTACCCACCTTTGCTGGCCGCCCACATAGCCAACTGCAATGACCAAAGATACCTTCAGACATAGCCAAATGTCCCTTGAGGGACAAAACCAGCCTCATTTGAGAACCACTACACTTTCCCATCTTGATGAGGCCATGGTTTGATAGGGAGAACTGGATTAGGTTAGGAGTCAGGGGACATGCATCCCAGGCTCCATGCGGCTCTCTAACTAAACGACCTCGGGGAAGTCCCTGTTGTTCTCTGGGCCTGTTTGCACCTCTGTAAAAGGAAGAGGTTGGATTTACGCTCCCTTTCTAGGATGTGTTTGAAGTTTCTAATAGCATTATACCAAACACATCTGGCCACAGTTGAAAACTGGTGTCTGAGGAATTCACACTCATCTAGGCTATTTATTAGGGAGCTTATTTCTTGGCATGCGACATCCAAGCCTTGTGGATATGACAGAAATGATTTAAATTGATACAGATCAGTGTTTCCCAAAAGATGGTCAGTGGACAATCACCTGGAATACTACTTAAAAACACCAATTCCGTGGCCCAGTGCAAAACCTAATGAACTATTATATCTGCAGGACGAGGCCTGGACATCTGGATTTTAATAAACTCCCTGGGAAATTTTTGCACATATTAAAGTTTGAGAACCACTGATGTAGATGATGCTCCCAAGGAGTTTACAATTTCTTTTAATAGATAGACAACAATTTTAAGAATGTAAAAACACACACACATCTCTAAGTCAAGGTGGTAATTTAGTGAGATACCCAATATCCTTCCAAACATTTTCTTAAGTAAACTGTTGCTTGTGACCAAGAAACTTAATGCTACATTTAACATTATTCCCGATGAACACAGTTTGAATCAGATTAATTCTTATTATGATTGCTTTTGAGGTATGCTGTGTTGGTTCCTGTTGAAATGTTTTGACTTGGTATTAATTTGTTACTTGGCAAATATGTCTTTTTGAGAAAATTCAGAGCAAAGAAATAAGAGAACAATTTCAAAACATTAGCCACTTCATAAGTTGTATAGTCATCATTCATAGTTAATTAGAAGCACAGCCTGTGGAATAATTCTTTTAATATTCTTCTCAGATAATATCCCAGAAGTGAGCTGAGAAACTAATGGCGCACTTACAGGTATTTTCATATTTTCTCTTTCTTCCAAGGTGCTCATGAAATAAATGGATTTGAATTTGGAGAGAGCATGTTCACCTCCAGAAAGAGGCTATTTCCCCATATAAACCAACTTCTTTTCCCCAGGCTCTCAGCCCCCTAGGCTGGCTTGGAAGTACTGTGTGTAATTTATAGGAAACTCCCTGGTAAAAGCTGATTACTTCAGAAAATGTGCCTCTCTCTATGACCACCATGCTTTATGAATTGTTTAAACCCGTATGAACTTGGGTGACTCCAGAACTAGCAGCATCCGTTTTCTGCTTGACCTGCCATGTCTGTAATTCTCTGAGTGGGCATTTTGACACCTCTGGTCCTCACATTCTCTCTCATTGAAATTACTTCTGTTTTTTGTTTGTTTTTTTTTGTAGCTGCTTTCAGTCCCCATCAACTGGATGTCTAGATGCCACTTGGTACCACCCCACGAAAGAATGATCTCAGTCAAGAAACCAGGCATACTTGCAAATTATCCTGGGATTATGGTGAGGACTATACATATAAATTACTCTTTAGAAAAGTACCTGAAAGATGGTAAATATATATTAGCGATTTCATTTTATTTTTTACCATGGTAGTCATTTCCCAGCATTATTAAGGAATGAATGGTTTCACTTATATTGATTTTCCAAAGTACAGAAATTTATACCTTCAGATTAATTTAATCCTTTTACATGAAAATTGGTTGTTTAATATCTGGAAATCTCACTAAAATATATTACTCTACATCCTTGGGTATCTCCATAAACAAAGTTACTAATTTAAAGGAACAAGTTCTCAATAGCTTGGAGAGTCATCAGAAGCAATTATAACACAGGCTACAACAGATGCCCTCAAAGCATATGGACTGTTTGTCTAATAATGTGATTTGTAAAGCCTTTTGGGTCGTGGATCCCTCTGAGAATTGGATGAAAGCTTTGAACCTTTACTCCAGAAAAATGCACAATTTATGGACCATTTTTTTTTTAATAAAAAGCTCTGGTAATACACAGTTTTAAGAAAATTCATGTGCTCTTAAAGTCTATCATGTGTCTCCAAGGAGACTTCAAAAACTCATGCCTCACACTAAGCAATGATGATGAAGAGGATGAAGAAAGGCACAGGCCTTTATAAGACCCTGCGTTTTTCACTATCCCAGGGACTGTGCCAGGCTTTAAATGCAGTCTCAAATTTAATATTCCCAACAGCCTCATAACTCATTCCCAGCAGTCTTATACCTACTCTTACCCATTTTTCAGATGTGGTAACTCAAGATCACATGCTTACAATCAGATGTGAGGATGTGCCCGTCACTGTCCTAAGTGATTTGCACACATCCAGGGCTCATCGTGACGTTTGGGTGGTCCTAGGCACTCTTGCCTTTGTGGCCTTTCTCCATAATAAATTGTTCAGAATTGTATTTGATGACTACATTAGTATAAACATAGGTATATTACATACTAAAACATTTTCCTTTCACGCTCATTGCTTCATCTGATGTTAAATGAAATGAAAAAAAATATATATGTTGGTGCTCCAAAAATACTATGGGCACTGTGCACACTGTGCCTAAAGAAGTCAGCCTGCCTACATCATCATAAAGCTTGTAGTGCTTCCCAGCGGCCTCCATTACAGAGATGGGGCAACTACGTCTTAGAACATCTGCAGTCCTCTGCGCAAGCCCACACAGCCAGTAAGAACTCAGGCTCGGGTCTTGCCTGACCCTGAGTGTGAATTCTCTGTCTTGTGTAGTCCTGAAGTGACTGCGGGGAGAGTCAGGTAAATGACTCAAGAACCACCAGGAATAGAAGAAAAATGTTTCCACTAAAGTGCACGAGCTAATTGAGTGCCTTTTTCTCTTCATTATTCTTAAAGCTAGTAGTCAGTTTAATTAGGGTTTGTGAAGTGTTTTGAAAATAGTTGTGGACAAGGGTTAAAGGCATTCATTTCTTAGAATGTGTTTGCTTCCTAGAATCGCTACCAAGAATAGAGATGAAATTACTTCTTGTCCCCTAGTCCTCCCCTACAGTTCCCCAGTTAAGGAAACACTTAATTTTTATAGTGGCATCTAGTCACTACAATATATGACTTGGTGTTTTCACTCTCAGAATATATTGAAAAATAATTTAAGCTGCCTTCTGGTGTTATCTACAACTTGTATAGGACATTGATGGCTGGAGAGAAAGCGTGGGAGGCTGCACAGAAATGAGCGATTTGGAAGATATTGTCCCAAAGGGGAAGGAATAAGTATATTACTTTCTTTTTTCTTTACACACACATATCAGCTAAGAGCTTCTGAGACAAAAAGCCAATGTTGGTTGGCGTGGAAGCCTGACAATATAGAGCTGCAGGTACAAGGGACTGTTTGCCAGGTAGAATGAACAATAGCTCAGAGTCTGATCTCTGCAAACTGTAACCAGTATCTGCGTGGCATCATCTTAAGGGTACTAGGGATTTCCTCTGCTCCACACTCTCTCTCCCTCCAACTTCCCTGAATCCTTTGCTTTTGCGTCATGGCTTTCCATTGATTAGATGGGCACCAGCTTTAGGGTAAGGGAGGCAGGCCACAGTTAACTTTTGATGGGGTTGAGAGAGAGAGAGAAACGAGGGAGATGTTTTGGAGATATGGGGCCACATGGGAAAGGTGGGGAGACGTTCTCAGAGGCCTCTGGGGTAGAACAGCTTGAACACTTAATGATTTGGGGAATGAGAGTTACGAAAGGGAAGATGACATGTGTTATATGCTTGTATTTATGGAGATGTCTAAACACAAATTTTGCTAATTTCACAATGTTCCTGTGAACCTTATTGCAAAGCATTGTGAAAGTTGCCCAAGGGTTTTCTTTTTCCTAAGTTGACATGCTACATCAATTCATTCCATTATGACACAGAAGTATCCTTTAATATCTTGATTCTCAAAATATAGTGGGGAGGCCAGCAGTATCAGCATCACTTGGCTCCACACCAGACCTGCTGAATTTGAATCTGCATTGCCAAGTAGAATGAACAATAGCTCATTGTCACTGGCTCTCCAGTGACCGGTACACAAATTGCAGTTTGGGATGCACTGGCCTGCTACGAGGTAGGTGGGCCATTTCCTGCAGGGGATCCTGGAAGGTAACTCTGGCCCTCACTGGTAAACACTCCTCCATGGGCACAGCACTGTGGATGAGCATCAGAAACATCCAATTTATTCTCAAGTGGCATCTAAGACACTGGAGATTTCTCTTCAAACACAGCTAAACAAGTCTGAAATGTGCAAAATGACCCTATCCTATGTAGCATCTGAGTACAATCGCAGAAAAAATGCTGTAATTAATGTTGGAGCCAGAGATTTGTTGGAGTTTTGACTTAAAAAAAAATCAATAGCTTTACAAAGCCTTTCAATTATTTTGGGGCCAAAACACTTCTGCTACACTCTGCCCAAGCCTAAATGTCATTACAGTATTTGACAAACATAATATGGGACACTCATGAACTGTGGTGTGTTGTACAAGCCATAGTTGCTCAGGGGGGAAAGACAGCTGGAGTAGGAAGTTAAAGCATTATTTCCAGCTAGTTCCTAAAAAAGAAATAGGGTAAATCAAGGGTCCTTTCCTGCCACTGCTTTGATTTCAATAAGAGTATTTAAGAGTGGTATAAAGAAAAACATTTCCTGTATTTCTGTATGTCTATTCTCAAAATGCTCTCATATATAACATTCAAATCTGGTTCTTTTACTTACTACTGGTATGAGTCAGGGGCAAACTATATAATTTTTCATAGTCTGTTTCTTCATCTGTAAAATAAGTATCATAGTTGTACTTATTTTTAAATTATTGGGAGTTTTAAGTAAGATAGTGCATATTAAGTATTTAGCACAGTATCTGATACATAGCAAATGGAGCTCAAATCTATCTATCTATCTATCTATCTATCTATCTACCTACCTACCTACCTACCATCTATCTATCTTCATTGTCATCCTCGTCGTCATCATCATCAACATCATCAACATCTAGGCAATTTATTACCCTCCTTTGAGTGGAGAAAATCACAGAGAATTTCAGTGATTCATGCAAGGTCATAGGCTTTTGGGATGAGGAAAACAAAATTTTTTTTCATTTCTTGCTTGTTCCCTCTAGTAAACACCACACTGACAATACCATCTCTATGTAAATGCACCCAAATAAATATAAAGTTCAGGTAAGAAAAAAAATTTGCCTCAAGACTAATTGCCCTTGAACCCTATTACAAATTCATCATTTGCTTGAGAACCAAGACTTGTACATCTGCTCCCTAGAGAAGACATTTTTGAACACCTTTTCTTTGCTGCTATTAATACAAGTTTTACTCTGATGTTTCTTCGGACTGGCAGCTTTCTCCCAAAGTGTCATTACACTCTTTCCAAGTATAAGAAAGCCTTGGAAAGAATAGAGAGATAGGATTACTTCAGGGCTGTCTCAAAAACAATAAACTGGGTGAATCAAAATATAGCTACTGTGAATTCTTATTAATCATAATGGTCTATTCGCAATTCTGAATAAGCTTGTAAACAAAAAAATACATTAGAGGCTTCTTTGGGAATATTACTGTGAAAATGAAGAAGCATGTCTACATTTTAAACACTTGTATTTTACTGATAAGAGAATACAGTCCTCCTGTCTCTGCTGCCATCTCTACTCCCAGTCACTCAAAGTCCACTGAATCTGACTTTAAACAAAATTCTAACAAGCTTGGTATCTGATTCCTAAACCCACTGGAAAAGACACTGCATTAGAATTAAGGAGACAAAAATTCATACCCCTATCCCCCCTAAATTCAGTAAATGTGCTAAATAATTTCTTCTCTTTGGATCTCAGTTTTCTCAACAGTAAATAAGAATGGTTCAACAAATAATCTCTTTGGTTTCTTTAGCTATAAAGTGATGTAATCCTAGAAATTTTGGTAGAGTGGCATCTTAAGAAATAGGCATTAGATGTGAGCAGATAAGGTGAAAATAAAGTGCACACACCTATACAGTCAAATTAACTCTGAAATTTTCTTAAATTGCCCCTTAAAGCCAAGAGTTGGACTCTTTGAAAAATAAAGGTTCAAATTTCGCTTTTTAGAAATTTCTACTTGCATTTTGGCTGTGGATTCCTGATCTCTGGGACTATAAAGGCCTGGTTCTTGTTTGAACATCAGGAAGAACATAGAATATCTGATCATTTTCCTCTTCTCACCTCCTGACCCTGCCTCTTTGTTGGCATTATATAGTTGAACTTGACTATAAAAAATTCATGTATGATGCTAGTTTACCATATGCAACTTTTCACATATCTCTTACCTCCCCTAAGTTCTAACCAGGGCTCAAATATGTAAGATTTGTAAGAACTAAACAGGTGGGAAGCTCAAGGTCTCAAGGTACAATTAGGATCCAAACTTTCTTGATTTAATATAAAGCTCGAAGAACAGCCCTAACCGGTTTGGCTCAGTGGATAGAGCGTCAGCCTGAGGACTGAAAGGTCCCAGGTTCGATTCTGATCAAGGGCATGTATCTTGGTTGCAGGCACATCCCCAGTGCGGGGTGTGCAGGAGACAGCTGATAGATGTTTCTCTCTATCCCTCTCCCTCTCTGTAAAAAAAAAAATCAATAAAATATATTTTTAAAAAATTAAATAAAGCTCTAAGGACAATGCAAAACTGATTTGCCTGGGAAGGAAAGAAATAAGAAGTGCGTTTACTTGGTCAATCATACAGGATATTTTTAGGAGAAGAAATTCAACCGAGGAAGTTCGGGAGTCTCATTCCAAGACTCCCTCCCTCCCTCTCAAGTGGAGCCCCAAAGGTTTATTGCTCCATGAGCATATTATGATAAAAGTGTCTTGAGATTTAATTATTTGAAATGAGACTGTAAAAATTAACTCCAGAGTAGAATTCCTATTTTTCCTGGGAAGTGAGAGCACAAAAACAAACCAAAAAACTAACAAACAAGAACAACAACAACCAAAAAACCAAGAAAAAAGGAGAGAAACTCATGGCAAATATGAATTTCCTAGCAATATCATCCATATGAAAAGTAATTTATAGGATAGAGTTTTTTACCTAAGAAAATTTGATTTCATTTTAGCTGTGTTAAGTCAAGAATTAAAATTGTTTTATTTTAGCCAATTGTTGTAATATTCAAGTTTACTCTCACTTAATAGTAACAGAAATTTCTCCTCACTTTTTTTTCCTGCCAGAATTTCAGGTAATGCTATCCTGTTATAGAAAACATGAGAATAAGATGTTTATTTTGATATTGGTGGGTTAACTAGACAAGAATGCAATGTGTAACTTATACCACATATTCTGACGTTTTCACAGGCTTCTTAGAATTGATATTGTGAAGGGGAAGAGTTATCATAAGAAATGAATAATGTGGACATAGGCAGACTCTCACATTGAAAGAAATTTGTAGATTTGGTAAAAGCCTAGAAAAAGAAAACATTTTTTTTGTGTGTGTGTGTGAGCACTTCCCAAAGTATGTCCTAGAAACACTTTCTCTATGAGATGCCCTGGAAAAATTAAATCATTATCTATCTATCTATCTATCTATCTATCTATCTATCTATCCATCCATCCATCCTATCTGTATTGGCCCAAGTCATCTTGGGAAATGCTATGTACTCTATTGACTTCTTAGAGCATTTCAATGTATAATATAGTCTGTTCAAGGTTCTGAGAAGCCTGCTATAAAAGTGTGACCTATTTAACTTTATCCATCCTAGTATTTTGCAGTTTACTTGTGTACAGAACTCCTTTTAATGAACCATCTTTTATTATCCTATAGAGCATACCACAGGAAATGCTATTCTGACAGACCTCATAATTTGGAAATCTAGGGTTGTAATGTCCTCAACTGAGCAATTCCTTAGCATTTCAGGCTATAGAATGAATGGGCTTATACCCAATTATGATACTCAGAATAGCTATCATTCACTCACTCAACACTGTGGCCACACACCCTGTTAAGACTCCCTCGTGTTTCCCATTCTTCAGAGTCCTGATCACATCTCATTTCTTCGTGAATTCTATTGCAATGGCTCATTCTCTTCTTTGAACTCCAAAAGTGTTTAGCATATCCACAATTATGATATTAAATCTTTTAATATTTGTAGGTCTGGATTTGATGCCTAACATTTTTGCGCTCTTAAAAGGCAGGGATTATATTTCATATACTTCAGACTCCTAGAACTAATGTGTTGTTGGTCTAATAAATCATTGTTCAGTTGACATGTGGCAACACTGTACTCTCTGGCCTTTATAAATTACATCATCTTAGATGGCCAGCAGTTGAGAGCAGTTGCCCCCCTCCTTGGAATGAAGCAATCAATACTACATTTCCTAGTCTGTATTTATAAACAGGAAATCAACTGCCTTCCATCATTGTTCCAAATGACCTTCAGCTTAGGTTTAAAAAGAAAGACCTCAGTCAAACAAGAGGCTTTATTGATGATATCAATCCATTAGCGGTGCCTTTGGTTTCCTTGTAGTGGTGCCATATGCTATAAAGAAACACATTTCAGAAGTCTCGGGTAGGGGAATCTCTAAAAAGGTTTCCCTATAGTTGAGCAGAAAACTTTGTAGTCCAGTACTTATCTCTTGCTTGACTTCAAACCCCCAGGGAAAATAGGAAATCCTAGCTAACTTTCAAAGGAAAAAAGAAGTAGGTAAATATATGCTGTATAATTGAAACTAGGCCTTTACAAATTAGTTTAGTTGATCCTTAAAAACTGCCTCACTTAAAAAAAATTGTCAAGGGGCCCGGCTGGCATGGCTCAGTGGTTGAGCATCGACCTATCCTATGAACTAGGAGGTCACACAGTTCGATTCCTGGTCAGGGCACATGCCTGAGATTTCAGGCTCAATCTTCAGTGGGGCATGCAGGAGGCAGCTGATCAATGATTGTCTCTCATCACTGGTATTTCTATCTCTCTATCCCTCTCCCTTCCTCTCTAAAATCAATAAAAATATATTTTAAAAGAATTGTCAAGGTGTTAACTGGGCTTTAAAATTTTTCAATGCAGCGACAGAGTATAAAATGCATTATATCTACTTCTTTACGTCACCAAGTACTTATCAAAGAGCTAATGAATGTTTACCAACAATGCTTTAGCACAGACACTGCTGGAAGAAGACATGGGGAATAGATGAGCTTTATAGATACACAAAGGGCTCTTAGTTTCTTTCTATGTAAAATGGGGCCACTGAGCTAGAGAGTTCCTGAGGCCCTGAGAAGCGGAACAATTCCTCCAAGGACACACAGACAAAAGAAGAAATAGCTGCCACATCTCTTGCCTCTCACTTAGTCCAATGTTTCTCAAATTAAGAGACTGCGTTTTAAAACACGTCCTCCCAGGATTCTCATGCACACCAGAGTTTGAGAAGCATTATTTTAAGGAATTAGAATGACTGAAATAATAAAACAGATTATCAACTCCCCACTTAGACTGTAAGCTTTCTTCTAGAAAACTGAACACAGAGTAGAGGGAACCTGTCTTATGTCTATGCATTCAGAACAGTGTGAGCCATATAATATGCTTATTAAGTGGCAGATGGGATGAGGGAGGACAGAAAGCCAGGAGAAAGAAAGGGCAAACTAGAGTATTTCATCCAGGGTCTTGGACAGGGTTTTTTTTTTTTTTTTTCCTTGAGTGTGGCATCCAATTAAGAGTTCCCTCACTATTATATGATATGTTTTGAATGAAAAGCAAGATAATCTCAATATTTTAAGAAGTACTCTATTCTTCATTATTCAGATTTCATGTCTTTAAAAACAGTCCACTATCTTGAAACTCTAATAACCTCCTGCTAAAAGGGGCATCTTCCTAAATGGGTTCAAGTTTTGAGGAAAAGAAAGAAATTAAGATTTATTTAGGACATACTACATGCCAGTCACAGGGTAAAACACTTTACAAAGGCCTGACCATGGGATACTCATACTATACACTTGAGGTTAAATCAGCACTGTCCCTATTATATGAAGAATATATACAGAATACAGGTGGGGCAAAAGTAGGCTTACAGTTGTTTGTATGGAACATAATACAATAGTTAATAGTGAATAATACAAGAATAGACTGTGTTTTGAGAACTCACAAGTGTAAACCCACTTTTGCCTACCCCGTATATATTTGTTTATAGATAAGTATAACATTTTTACAAACTTTTTAAACTGTAAAATGTTTATGGAAAAAAGAAGTAGGTAAATATATGCTGTACAATTGAAGCTATCAAGGTGCCAAAAGCCACCCGGCTAGAATGCAGAAGAGCTTGCACTGGACTGCAGGCCTAACTCTATCACTTGCACACACACTCCAAGTGAGGAAACAAGGTTGACGGAAATAAATGACCTTCACACCCAAATAGGGAATGCAAGTCTCCTAACCAGCTCTGAAGTAGGGCATACAGGACACTTACCCTTTCCTATCCTTACATAGAAGAGGCACAGGCAAAGGATTCTGCTTTTAAACCTTCTGAGGTTGCTCTGTGTGCCCCAGGCTCACACTCCACTGGGCAAGGGGCTAGGTAGACATAACAGTGGGATTAAAATGAAAAAAAAAAAAAAGTATTTTGTTCCTGTGTTTTCCTTAGTATGAACTTTTTACTGCTATAAATTTGGTGCCTTGGTGAACATCCCAGAATACCTGCAGCCCCTTTCAGGATATGATATCTGATACATTTCAGGGGGTGACTGTATCAAATATTTAGTGTTTGGGGCTTTCTCTGAATAGCTGCTGCTACATATTTAATCAGTAAACGTCAAGCTAGTCTTTTATATATGTCAGGATTTATTTATTAAAGATTTGTTATTGATTTTTAGAGAGAGTGAGAGGAAGAGAGAGAGAGAGAGAGTGTTTGTGTGTGTGTGTGTGTGTGTGTGTGTGTGTGTGTGTGTGTGTGTGAGAGAGAGAGAGAGAGAGAGAGAGAGAGAGAGAGAGAGAGATGAGAGAGTGAAACATTGATCTGCTGCCTCCTGCATGCCTCCTACTGGGGATCGAGCCCACAACCCAGGCATGTGCCAGACTGGGAATCGAACCAGCAACCTTTCGGTGCAGGGGACAACATCCAACCAAGTGAGCCACACTAGCCAGGGCTCAGAATTTATGTTAAGGGACCAAAGGTGTAGATAACCAGAGTAACCAACTTGAAGAAACAAAGTAGGTTTAAAAAAAGGCTATTTTCAAACCGTTGGTATTATTTAAAAAATTGAAGGTGTCCATGCTATAATCTTCACTATTTTGAATAAACAGAGTGTCTGAATGGAGTATAATAGTTAAACACAGATTTTCACACATGAAAAAGCAAATAAGAAAGCAGAACAAATGTGATTTGGGTCTGTGTTCCAGTAAAATGTAGATAACCGAACAAGGTAAAAACCCGGAAACGGAAAATATTTCCTCAGGCAGAGGCTCCAATCAAGACATGTTCACTGGGAACAAATTACTTTCGCATCAATGGAATTTTTGTTATAATATGTAAAACAAAATGTTGTCTAGATCCTAACCAACAATGCAAATGCAATTACTAAATGTGTTTCAATTCAAATTTTGAATTAATGAATAAACTTGCTGAATATATTCCTTTCCTGGGGCTGCTGTGACATAGTCACCACAAGCTGGGAGCTTAAAACAATGGCTATGTATTGTCTCCCAGTTGTAGAGGCTTCGAGTCCAAAATCAAGGTGTTAGCAGGACCGCGTTCCCTCTGAACCTCTGGGGGAGAATCCTCTCTTGCCTCTTCCAGCTTCCAGTAACCCCAGCATTTCTCCTTTCCTTAACAATTCTCCCTTCAATTTAGTCCCTTTGCATTTTACTATACGCAGCAAGGAGGAACCCAGCTGCTTCTTCCACACTTTGGAATTTTTCTCACCTAAATATTCAAGTTCATCGCTTTAATGTTCTACTTTCTGCCCAAAAGCAGAATGGCATTCAGCCAAGTTCTCTACCACTTTATAACAAGGGTCATCATTCCTCCAATGCCCAGTGACATGTCCCTTACTTCTGAGCTCTCCCCAGAAGCACCATTAACGTTCCTATTTCTAGCATCCTTCTGCTCATGACAATGTAGATATTCTCTATACAAACATTCTCTACAGCTCTCCTCGCTTCTTTCTGGGCCCTGACCAAAATCACCTTGAAAGTCCACGTTTCTGCCAACAATTTCTTCAAGGCTATATAGGCCTTTTCTATCAATTATCTCAAAACTCTTCCCACCTCTACTCACTACCCAATTCCAAAGTCACTTCCACAGTTGCGGATACTAGTAATTGTTACAACAGCAGTTACTAGATTCCCAATACGAACCGGGTGGTTCAAAACCACAGTTGATTTTCACAGTTCTGGAGACCAGAAGCCCAACATCAAAGGGTCAGCAGGGCCGGGCTCCCTATGAGAGTAGATCTCCCCACATCTCTGGTGGAGGGCCTCAATCCTTGGTGCTCCTTGGTCTGCATTTGCATCAGTCTGATCTCTGCCTCTGTGGTCACATGGTGTCCTTCCTGCCGGTCTGTCTTCATGTAGCAATCTTTGCTTCTTATTAGGACTAAGCCATATTGGATTAGTGCCCACCCTAAAGACCTCATCTGGATTTTGTTACATCCACAATGACCAATCCTCTCTAATAAAATGGTAATATGCAAATTAACCATCACTCCGCTACATAAGCCACACCCACCAGCCAAGCCACGCCCACCAGCCAATCAGGGCGAGTATGCAAATTAACCCCAGCCAAGATGGCTACAGCCACAGAGAGCAAGGTTTCCTAGGTAACAGAGGAAGCCAAGCTTTCCGCCTGCCCTTGCCAGGCCTAAGCCTCCACTCAAGCTACAAAGTTTCAATAATAGAAGGTAAACAAATTCAAACAGAAATGGGGGCAGAACGGAGCTTGAGAGAGCAAGCCAGGGTTGCCGGTGGCAACAGGGGAAGCAAAGCTTTCCGCACACCCTGGCTGGGCTCACCCGCTTAAGGCTACAAAGTTTCAATTGTAGAAGGTGAATTAACAGAAATGGCTGCCACCACGGAGGGAGCAGCAGGCTTGGCTCCGCTGCAGGCTACGAGTTTCAATTGTAGAAGGAAAATAAATTCCAGATACCAGGGCCTCCACTTGGGTTGCCAGGGGGCGTGGCCTGCCTACAAACCACCACAGGCCCCTCGCTCAGGCCACCCCACGCCCCAAGGGAACCCCACCCTGATCCGGGACACCCTTCAGGGCAAACCAGCTGGCCCCCACCCGTGCACCAGGCCTCTATCCTATCTAATAAAAGAGTAATATACAGATTGACCATCACTCCAACACACAATATGTCTGCCCCCATGTGGTCAAAGATCCTGCCCCCATGTGGACACAAGATGGCCACTACAAGATGGCCAGCAGGAGAGGGCAGTTGGGAGGCACCTGGCCTGCAAGGGAGGGCAGTTGTGAGGGACCAGGCCTGCAAGGGAGGGCAGTTGAGAGGGACCAGGCTTGCAAGGGAGGGCAGTTGGAGGTGATCAACCCTGTAGGAGAGGGCAGTTAGGGGTGACCAGGCCGGCAGAGGAGGGAAGTTTGGGGCAAACAGGCTGGCAGGGGAGCAGTTAAGCATCAACCAGGCTGGCAGTGGAGTGGTTAGGGGGTGATCAGGCTGGTAGGCAGAAGTGGTTAGGGGCAATCAGGAAGGCAGGCAGGCAAGCAGTTGGGAGCCAGCAGTCCTGGATTGTGAGAGGGATGTCCCAGATTGGAGAGGGTACAGGCTGGGCTGAGGGACAACTCCCCTCCGTGCACGAATTTCGTGCACCGGGCTTCTAGTTTCCAAATAAGTTTCCAGTCACAGGTACCAGAGGTTGGGGCCTCAATATATATTTTGGGGAGCACCCAATTGAACCCATAACAATAAGTGTGCCAAGTATCAATGAATTATCTTTCAAACTCCATATTCAGCCTTCAACACATGCTTTTTAATAATGGCTGGATTTCTGTAAGCATCTCTTCTTCACACTGAAGGTGATACTGAGTGTTCTCCTGTAGCGGGAGGATCTCTTGCTCTTTTTGCCTTCTGCATGGGGGACTAGCACTGCAGGTGGGAGGACTTCCAGTGGAGCTCTGACTCAGCCACATGCTCAGGGCACCTCATGCCTTGGCCACACTGCAGCCCCCACTGGCCTGACAATAACCTATCAGCAGCTCGCATGACAGGCACACCATATGCTCCAGGTTTCCTGCTCTCACAGAGCCCGATTCTCTCTGTAGGCCCATACTCAGCTTTCTTGTAACCAGGAAGGTCCCCAATCTTGTAACTGCCCTCACCCCTTCTGCAGGTCCATGTATGGCTTACCTGTACCCTACCTGGACTTCCTCCCTCTGCATACTCACACCACTAGCTGCTCAATGATTGTACCCTGATTGCAAGCCAGAAGGTTGCCTGGTACTTGACCAGTGACTGCAGACCAGTTCTGATCTGGACTAACAAGCAAACTTCTCTGCTATTCAGTGGGCTGAACTATACTTTCTCCAACAAAGTCTGTACCATAACCTTAGGGACAGGGTCCCCTTCTCAGTCTGTCTTTCCTTGGGTGCTCTACCCCAACCCTAGTGTACCATATAGAGTTTCCATATGTCTTAGAGTTACTTTTCCACCAGAATTTAATAATTCTACATTAGACTTCCCCTCTTAACTTCCTCTGTGGTCTCTATCACATGATTGAACCCATACTGTTACAAGTTTTTATACCATCCACTAGATTGGCAACACAATGGACCTACACAGTAAAATTACAGCATCTTGGAGTTGGGAAGCAAAGTAGATCTTGAGTGCGGGTCCTCCCAATGTAATATCTCCTATTTTAAAAACCATTCTATTGAGTTATGACTTATATACAGGTAAGTGCCTTTAAAGAAATATGCAATACAATGAGTTTTGACAGCTAATATACCTGTGCAAGCACCACCACAATCAAGATACAACTCTATCCCCAACACATTTTTGTGACCCTTTGCAATTCATTTCCTCCCATCCCCCTGGGTCCCAGGCAACCACTGATCTGCTTCTGATCACTATAAATTCGTTTTCATTTTCTAGAACTTTGTGCAAATGGAACAGTGCAACACGTATTCTTTTGTGTCTGTCTTCTTTCACAGGGTGTAATGATTCTGAGTTTTCCGGGAGAACTTTTTTTTTTTTTTTTCTTGCTCATTTTGCCCCCTGGTGGGAGGACTTCCAGCGATGCTGCATATGTCAGCAGTTCCTTACTTTGTATTGCTGAGAAATGCCCTCGTATGGATGGACTCCAGTTTGTTTATACCCGGGTTTCTCGCCCTTGGCACTACTGCCACTGGGGCCTCTGTACTGGAAGCTGTTAAGCAGCATCCCTAGTCATAAACCAATGGATGCCAAAGCACTTCATTTCCCCATTGTGACAAACAAACAGTTTCTCCAGACATTCCAAACGCCCTCTGGAGAGCAAAACCACCTCTAGCTGAGAACCACCTGTTTATCCACCCAACTACTGATGGCCATTTAGGTTGTTTCCATTTCCAGGTACTGTGAACGAAGCTACTGTAAACATTTATGCTCAAGAATAACATTTGCTTCTTGTAGCATCCATGATAGCCAATTTTCCAGTCTCTGAACAAATTTTGATGATGGGGGTGCTCACTACTTTGCAAAATAGCGAGTTCTATCACTGGTCCCGCCAGGCTCTCTCTAGGAAGGGAAGTCTATTCGTTTGCTCCACAGTTTCCCCTCTGAGTGACCATTGCTTCAAGTGTGAGGCTATCTCATCTCTCCTCTGAGGTTCCTTTCCCTTCATGATGAAGAGTTAGTTTCTTCTGCCTTCCTTCATGTGCCAGAGTGTCTAATATCATGCACTTCTGCTTGCCTTCTCCAGGTCACACTTTAATTTGGCAATGATGCTTTTAGGATGCAATATTCAAAATTAAATCTGAAGCTCCAAATAAATACTATTTAATAGTAAAAATAAAAAGGTGACTGTCCATAGTCACTGAGCAAAACTATTCCCCTTAACAGAGCTTCAGATTGAATTGGTTCATAGTAACTTATGGTTCAGTCAGTCCGTCTTCAATATTTGTCACATAAATTGCTGTTAATTAGGGTCTCCCTAATCTCATTCTTGTACAATGATTTCGGAGTTAGCACAAATATAAGGTTTCCCATATCTCTACATCACTTTCACCCTACTGATATGAAACAGCGTTGCAACAAGCCCAAGCTCCTTTGAATCTTGATTCTCACTCCAGGCAGTGTCTGAGCTTTGCAGCACCCAGAAATTTACTTAATTTCTAACACTTCTGCTATATATAAAAAGGGATGCTAAAAATGAAAGCCAAGGGCCCTGTTGGCTTTTGTTGATTTAGCACGTTTTTCTAAAAACCCTGGTGGCTATAGAAAAACGCTGTTTATCAGGGTCACCTAGGAAGTACCACAGAACATTGGGTTTCTGCAGAATTAGGGAGCTATTTTCCATGTACAGCCCAAAGAAGGAACTCTGTTTCTGCCTGCCTGGCAGCTAGTGGCTTGAAAAGCATGGTGAGTGTGACAGCACAATCTGAGCGATCGGTAGCAGGTGGGTGGAGAATGGTCAGAGAGAGAAGTGCTGAGAGCCAGCACTGGGAAAGGATAAAACTCTTTAGAAAAGCTTGAGGAGAGACTATCCCGAAAGCATAACTTCTGAAGAGCTGCAGGGACCGAAAGCTCTCTGCCCGGAGGATGAAAACCTGTGATACAAAGAAGTGGCTCCTGGAACTCAGAGGATCATGAGGCTAGACCCCGGCAGTGGAAAGCCAGGGGAAGAAGAATGGGGAAGGCAGAGTACGGAGGTAAAGGGAAGGTACTCTGAAGTCATGCTGCCTGGATTCAAATCCCTGCCATACCTTGGACCGGCTCTGTGACCTCTGGCAAGATAAGTTGCCTCTTTCTGCCTTATTTCTCTTATCTCTAAGTCCAGAATGACTGTACCATGGGGTTGCAGGAGGAATAAATGAGAAAAGTCATATAAAGCCTTGAGCGGTGCCTGGTACAGATTAAAAGTTCAATAAAGATCAACTCTTTTATTATCCACCAAGAAACCAGGTGGGGACATTCTGTTAGCCACACCTAGCTGATGCATCAATGGCTTCTCTGTGCAGATAAAATGGGATGTGAATAATCACCATGTCCCACGTTGCAGTTCACCGTCAGGTTCACTATTTAGTTAACTTGGTAGTTCACTCAGGGAGGATTCCATACTTTTTCAGTCCTTTTGTCTTCTTGGGGAAAATCCTTAGTTATAAAAACTCCTTCTGATTTTGGGCCAAATCATAGCAATTTCCACAGCAATTGTGACTGTGATGATGTCCACAGCCCTTTCAAGCCCACTGGCTCCACTTCTTTGAATCCATTCTCAGGAGACCACTCCGTCATTAGGCCATGGGCTTTGAGTGAAAACTGCTGTCAAGATTTTGGGATTCGGAGTGAACAGATCACTAGTTCTTAAAAGAAAATTCCTTAATAAGGTGTATTCCCAGGTAGTCTCTGAACATAATATCTGCGAAACATACTTGTACCAACACCCCTAGGACCACCCTGCTGGCTGACATCTATGCATTAATCACAGTCCTTTGGGTACAACTGTTCAGCGAGCTGTGAACTCACCTAATTGTCCTGACATCCAGACCATATTTCTGCATCTTGTCCACAAGTATGTAAAAAGAAGCATTGTCAAATGCCTCCCTGAGCCCAAACTCAAACCAAGACTGGCATTAAACTGACATGCAAATAACCAAACTCGTCAAATAGGATGATCACTTAAAAAACTCTGAATTTAAGTAAAGAACAAAAGGAAGGAAGGAGAAAGAAAGGAGATTATACCAAACTGTCTGCCTATCTCTGGAAAGATGGAAAATATAAGGCTATTTTCAGGAATAATGGAATTCTGAGCAATTTTTTTAATTTATATTTTGCTTATCTGTTTTTCAAACTTTTCTGTAGTATTTTAAGAATATCAAAAGAAGGCTCTCTCTAAATCCTAAATAGATAGCCTTAATTTGTTTCTATAATTCATTTAAGGTCCAGCTACACTTCTCTTAATTAGCTTTAACTGAAAGTAATCTCAGAGGGAAGAGGGGTGGGAAGAGATTAACCAAAGAATTTGTATGCATATATGCATAGCCCATGAACACAGACATTAGTGTGGTGAAGGCCTGGGGCGGGAGGATGGGGGCAATGAGGGGACATCTGTAATACTCTCAACAATAAAGATAAATAACCAATTCATTTCACTGTTTTCAAGTATGTACCAAAGTCAATAATTAAATAAAATTAAGAGCTCTAAAAAAAAAAGGTAATTGAAATTCTATACAATATTAAAATAATATGATTTGAAAACAAATGCCAATGCTTTGGGAGTGATGGGATTCCCTTATCCCCTCAAATAATAAGAGGAAACTACTAGAATACTGGTTTTACTAATCTCTTAATCTGGAACACAAGAATTATTTCCAAAGAGGATTCACAGTTAATCCAAGTCCGGCTTCTTATCCTTCTTATCTGCCTTATTTACATTTGCAGGAAAAACGCAGTGGGTTCTGGGTGACTTTTTAAGAGCTCTCTTCCTGAATGGAATGCCCTGCCTGCGGCCGCTTTATTCTCATCAAGCCTTCCTCTCCAGTGGGCAAGGCAGGAGAGCCCGGCAGTCCCTAAACACCTGTCCACATCCCTGGCTCCGCACCGGGGTTCCCATGGGCCATGTGGACAGGAAAAAGGGGCTGTTTGGGGCAGTCAAAGCAGCCAAGCTGCCAGCAAAGGTGGCAAATCCAAGCTCCAGGAAAAACGGCAATCCACATGGCGCCCAGGGACGAGTTCGGAGAGGAGTAAGACAGAACAAGATTGAAATGCGGGAGCAACTGTTCCCAGGCTCCTCGGCCCCACTGCCAGGGTGTGCAGGACGCTGAAGAGAGGCGCTCACGGTGCTGTGGTCCGGGTGCTCTCAGCCTCCTCCCATAGGAAGAACACAACTGGTCAGGCGTTCAGAACCTAAAACACAACTGCCCATCTTACCGAATCCAAACAGCCCAGCCTTGTGCATACAGGTGAGAGCAGGCCCATCTCTGGAGCGATTCTGAAGTTAGTCATGTTTCTTTGTTTTTCTCTTGATCTTACTTTCCTCTTCCTGGTGGATTCTCAGGCTACCTCCTTATTCCTTCCCTCCCTCCCTCCTTCTCTTCTTCCCTCTCTCTCTCCCTCCTTCCCTCTCTCCCTCCCTTCCTTTTGCAAACATACTGTATATTGAATGTGCTGGATGCTATACTAGTTACTGGAGATTCGGTGGTGAGGAAGTTTACACTTAGTTCTGCCCTCACGAAGCGTATGGTCTAGTGTAAAATAAACACGATCCAAATAATCTGAAAAACGAATCAGAAACTGAGGAAAAACGAAACCAGCTTCCTTTCAATGACTCAACTAATCTGAGCATAGAACCCTTCTTGGAGTACAACCTGCTCAACACTATTGCACTGATCTTTGGGGGACACTGTTAGGAAGTGAGGATGATCATAACTTAGAGTCACCACAGCTATGTTGAGTGCTCAGATAAGGTCCTTACAGAAAAGCAGGGTAAGGGCCGAGACCTTCCTGCACACCCCCGGCCTCCCGTGAAGGAGGCTGTCCTCACCCATGGACATCGCCATGGGAAGTTGCCTGTGCTTGGCATGGACACCTGCCAAGACGAAGTTTGTGTTTATGCAGAAAGGTCCTGAAAACTGATTTCCAGGTGATGTGAGGCTATTTTCAGCCTGCTTTTCCAGCTCATGCTGATGGACTCGGTGGAAAGACGGGATTGCTAGCGGTGTCCCGTGGAGAGCTTGCTGCTGTTCAGTGCCGTACCATAGACCACACTAATAAAGAAATTAAATAACTGCTTTCCATCGTCATGCTCTGATTGAGGAATCAATATAATTCATCCCCAATAGAGTGCTCTAATTAATGTGATCTCATTTTGCTTTGTGCAAACTAGGCAGGTGGTCAAACTGAAATTGATGTCTCCTGCAACCAGCCCAGCACAGGGCTCCCTCAGCACACAGAGCCGGAAAGTCCACGGGAAGCATTTGCAGGTGTGACATGACGACACACTTCTGAGCAGTTGGCACCATGCCATGACAGTGCACTGCAGAAAGTTCTGAGTTCCAGTCATTGGGGGACAAACAGGGAAGAGGACTAATGTTGAAGATGCTGTAGGATGGGATTTTACCAAGGTAAATAGAATGGACATTGAAAGTACAGACTTAGGTTCAGACCAACCTGGGTTTGGATTCTAACTCCCAGGTTTGAAAACTAGTTTGACCTTGAGCAAAATTTCTTAAATCTCATTTTCCTCTCCTGTAAAACAGAGATTAGAAACAGTCTCTACGAAAACAAACAACCTGATTTAAAAAGGGCCAAAGACCTTAACAGACATGTCACCGAAGAAGATATACAGATGGTAAATAAGCATATGAAAGGATGCTACACATCATATGTCATCAGGGAAATGAAATTAAAACAGCAATGAGATGTCACTCCGCTCCTATTAGAATGGCTAAAATCCAGAACACCGATAACACCAAATGCTGGTGAGGACGTGGGGCAACAGGAATTCTCATTCATTGCTGGTGGGGATGCAAAATGGTGCAGCCACTTTAAAAAACAGTTTGGTGGTTTCTTACAAAAGCAAACACTCTCTTACCATGTGATCCAGCAATGGAGCTTCATAGTGTTTACCCAAAGGAGTTGCAATCTTATGTCCACATCAAAAAACCTGCACATGGCCCTAGCCAGTTTGGCTCAGTGGATAGAGCATCAGCCTGCGGACTAGAGGGTCCCAGGTTCAATTCTGGCCAGGGGCACATGCCCAGGTTGCGGGCTCGATCGCCCCCAGTAGGGGGCATGCAGGAGGCAGCCAATCAACGATTCTCTCTCATCATTGATGTTTCTATCTCTCTCTCCCTTCTTCTCTGAAATCAATAGAAAAAAAATATATATATATACCTGCACATGTCTATTTATAGATGCTTCATTCATGATTGTCAAAAGCTGAAGCAATCAAAATTCCTTCAGTAGATGAATGGAAAGTAAATTGTGGTAATTAGACAGTG
Organism: Eptesicus fuscus; assembly: GCF_027574615.1. NCBI lineage: Eukaryota > Metazoa > Chordata > Mammalia > Chiroptera > Vespertilionidae > Eptesicus > Eptesicus fuscus. The sequence goes on along the minus strand of NC_072478.1, from coordinate 91,895,463 downwards.
GAATATTATTCAGCACTAAAAAGAAATGAACTATCAAACCATGAAAAGACATGAGGGAACCTTGCAATCACATTACTAAGTGAAAGAAGCCAAGCTGAAAATGTTACATACTGTATGATTCCAACTATATAAAACTTGAGAAAGGGAAAACTATAAAGACGGTAAAAAGATCATGGCTGCCAGGGTTTGGAGGTGGGAAGAGGGGAGGGATGACTAAGAGGAGCACAGGGAATTTTTAGGCAGTAAAACTACTTTGTATGAGGCCACAATAATGGATACAAGCCATTACACATTTGTCCCAACCCACAGAGAGTACAACAGCAAGAGTGAGCCCTAGTGTAAATTTTGGACTTTGGATGATTATGATGGATCAATGTAGGTTCATCAATGATGACAAATATAACATCCTGGTGGAGGAGGTTGATAGCAGGGGAGGCTGTCCATGTGTGGAGGCCTGGAGTTAATGGGATACATCTATATCATCCCTTCAATTTTGCTGTGAACCTTAAATGGCTCTGAACAAATAAAGTCTTAAAAAATACTAGTTATCTATGCCTAATAGGGCAGTAATGCAAATTACATTGAACAGTGTAGATAAAGCATTTAGCATGGTACCTGACAGATGGTAAGCATTCAGTAATAAGTAGTGATTATTATTACTTAAAATTTAAAGAATATGATTACTTTTTTATAACATCTGGGTTGCCATTAGAGTACTTGCATTCTGAGGGGCATGCCGAGATTACAGGAAAGATGAATTTTGAGTAAGGCAACATGACCATAGCAGGACTAGAAAATTTGGTTAGGGGATTCAGGAAGCATGAATTATTCCTGTCCACACTGCTATGTTCTTAGAAGATCAAATAAGCAATCATTTGTTTGTTATATTGCATTAGATTGAATGTTACAAAAATTTCCATTTCAGAGTGTCCAAAATGGTCAGATAATGATGATTTTATATGGCTCTACCTATATGAGGACAATACACCCCAAATCATACCTCCCCATCTTAAGTTTTAAGCAAAGATTTAATGGTGGATAGAAATCATATGAATTAACTTCACTGAAATATTTCTCTGTAATGTTATAGGATTCCTAATAAAATGTGCAATTCTTTGTGGACTTTTTAAAAAGTTACTTTATTCCAGCTCAAGAGTCTTGTCTCTATCTGTTCAGCACCGGTCCTATGTTCTGGGGCCTATTCCAGGCACAGTACATATGATGTCTGCCTTGCTTATGGAGACCTGGGCTAAAATCCCAGGTCTGCCACTATTTGATGCATAACCTTAAGGTAAGCGTTTACTTTACCTGGGCCTCAGTTTCCTCATTTGTAAAATAAAGGAGTCAGAGTGGTGGTCCTCTAGATCTCTTCTAGATCCTTCCCAATTCAAAAATTCTATGATTCAAAGGACTTGTATGCATGCATATGAGCATAACCAATGGACACAGACAGGGGGAGGGGGGGAGGAGGTGAGGGCATATGCTGGGAGGTGGGGGCGGGCGGGGAGAGGTCAATGGGGGGAAAGGAGACATATGAAATACTTTAAACAATAAAGAATTTAAATTTAAAAAATTCTATGATTCTTTGTAGCTGGGCTCTAGTTGAGGGGCCTGAAATTCATATTCCTTCCTACATCATCTCACCCCCATAAAATCAATCCCTTTCAGGAATGTTCCCAAGGGTAATTTGCACAACAATAATTTCTACCCAGCTAGCTTTTTCCTGGACCCAGCTCTTTGGACCAGGGGATGGAGGTAAAACTCTGGCCATCTGTCCCTTTCTGCTACAGACTGTGTTTCTGAATGGTTGCCTGGGATAGATTTAATTAGGAAAGTAAGTCTGTTGGGGGAAATCACAAAATGCATTGCAATACCAGAAAATAAAAGGGACTTTTGAATAAGATTTGTTTTCCTCTATAATCCTGATGCTGACAAAATGTCTGGGTTTCGCCTTCTTTTTCACTTTATTATAATCATTGCACTGGCCAGTTGTCTTCAGCCATCAAATCGCTCCCCACACCTTAAGGACCCCGCTGCACCCACCTTTGGGACTGTTTTATGACACCTTTCCCAAACATCCCAAACTTTACCTCTGTCTCTAGAAGACACTGATTTTTGCTTTCCAGTACCTATTGCGCCTTTTTTTTTTTTTTTTGACAAAAGTAAGACCATGTTTGCTTTGGGGACGTCTTCTGTGCCTATGTTTCCTGGGGCACTTAGGGGGGCTCAGGACATTGACAGTCCCAATTCTTCCATTCAGTAAGTCTCTTCTTCTTTCTTTTCTTTAAAAAAAAATTTTTTTTATTGATTTCAGAGAGAAAGGGAGAGATAGAGAGAGATAGAAACATCAATAAGGACAGAGAATCATTGATCGGCTGGCTGCCTTCTGCACACCCCCACATGAGGGATCGAGCCAGCAACCCAGGCATGTGCCCTGACTGGGAATCTAACTGTGACCTCCTGGTTCACAGGTTGATGCTCAACCACTGAGCCACAGTGACCAGGCCAGCAAGTCTCTTTTCCAGTACCAACCATAGGACAGACACTGAGGATGCTGATCTAGAATGACAAAGCTCCTGCTTTTGGAGAACTTATATTTGCATAAGAACTTCTAGAGACTTAAGACTGTGTTTTTACATTTTTCTGTCCCTAGCAACTAGCATACTACCTGGAACATACTATATAATCCCCCTGCCCCCACATTTTTGGTTAAGGAATTAGTGAATAAAGCATGTGATGGTACAAACAATGTGTGTGTGGGGGTGCACACACAGATGACATTACGGAGTTATCAATCAATGCTAGGATCGCTCCACAGTTTTACATGGATAAATCCATTCAATATACTTCAGCAATCCTCTGTGATCGACACTGTTATGATGCCGGTTTGCAGAGAAGGAAGCCAAAACAGAGAGATTAAGGGACTTGTCCAAGGTCACAGAGCAGCAGGCAGGAGAGAGAGGATTTATGCCCAGCAGTCTAGCTCCTTAGGCCACACTCAAAGCCACGCTGCTGTGTTGTCTCATTCTCAGCCAGGGACACTAGCCGGAGGGGAGTGACAACCCTGTGAAGGTGGGATGTCCTATTTTTAGCTCTCCCTTCCCATCTGGAAGGTGATATTTTGTATTTTACATTTTTGTTGCATCCTCAATTCCACTAAATATACTTCAAAATAAATTCCTATTTTGTAATCATTTTTTAATTTATGGTTCTTCTTTTACCAGAAAGAAGAAAGGTCAAGATCTATGCATCTGCAGTTTGGGTCAAATTCAGTGATATTGTAAAAGCACAAAAAAACAACCAACACTGGTGATCAAAACATATCGGTGCATGAGACACATACACATAACACAGTGAATTTTAGATGTTTGCCACCTCTTTTTGGAGCCCCACAAAATCTTTCTAAAATCCTCTGGATCCAGGAAGTCAAAGAGAAGGCCTAGAAACCATCAGCCTTTCTAGATAACCCTGTAGGTTTGGACCTCTCGGTGGCAAAGGAAATCCATCAGTTCGCAGCCCATGGAGTCCTGTTTACAGAGTGCAGGAGCGCTTGACTATTATGAAGAACGCTAATGCTCTCAATTACACCTAAATTAAGATAAAGCAGTAACCTAGTTACTGTAAAAGTGGTTTTATTTATAGACAGCAATTTCATCTTTAATATGCAACCACCATCTGTAAAACTACTTAGCCCCATCTATCCCATTTATGTCTTTATTATACTCTTAAAAAACACACATGGAGCAGTCATAGTTATGGATGCGAAATGAGTTCTCTCTGTAACACTTTTTAAGCTTAAAAATGTTGATGTAATTGCAGTGGATCGATACATTTTTTTTTTTTTTGCTCTGAATATTCTTCATCCTTTATATACCATCATGAAATTACCCCAAATCTCTGCAGAAACGAAAAGCGATTTATGAGAGTTGAAGACGAGGACCATTTTCCTCCCCTGATAAAGAGCATTTGTTTGGGTGGCAGGGAAGTCTGGAGGTGGGAGTGGAGGAGGGAGAGGCACCGAGAGGCTGCCTGCTCAGGACAACCAACCTTTTCAACTGAATCTGTCAGAAGGAAGCACACCTCCAGGCCTTGCAGCCAGCTGTGCTTCTTCAACTGGCCTTGCTGGAGGCCTAGCTTTCAAAGTGCAAACTGTCTCCTGTGTTAGACACCGGGGGAAGCCTAGCCAGCCTCTAAGCTGAGCATTTCAGCAGAGGCAGCCTGTCCCAAAGGACATGTTAGTCTCTGAGCAGGCCCCCAGGCTCTGGAGGGGCTGAACAAGGTCCGACAGTCACTGTCCTACTTTTAATGATGACTAGTTGACAGCTGGAAGGACACAAGGACAAGGACACGGACGGACATATACGTGCGCGTGCGCACGCGCACACACACACACTCACACAGAAAACATCTTGAAAACTTGGTGAGAAGTCCAAAAATAGGCAAGTATCCATTTTGTTCAGGCTGACCTTTAGAATGCAAACACTCCCAATGAACTGAGATTCTTATATAAGGATAGAAGAATTTTGAAGCTAGATGAAGAACTAGAAGGGTAATATAATTCAGGGTCAGCAAACGCAAGGGAAGGGTGCCATGGTAGAGATCATTGACTATGGCATTCTTTGTCACTGGGCGCCAATCCAGTGTACCACACCACGGCTGGCACCTGGGAGGAATTCTCAACACCACTGCATGCCAAGTCAGCCCCTTGTTTTCAAGGCTGAGGAACTGAATCTCAGGGAAGTGTACTGACTCTCTCAGGGACGCCCAGCAAGTTAGTGCTCGAGACTGGAATGGATCCTCAGTGTCCCCTCCTGGTCTTGAAGTCTTTACATGTCGCAAGAGTGCCACTTACACCCAATCAGCCGTCACTCAGGGCGTAGAAAAACAAACTTATGGACCAAACTGCAAGAGATGACCACGAGTGCAGCTTTTCATCAGCCCCGTCCACCTTCTAACACACAGTCCCAGACAATGGTGCCGGACGTGCTGACGAATAATTCCCGGGGTGGGACCAGGAGCCACAAACTGCTGTGGCTGACTCATGTTGGCAAAACTACTTCCAACAAGAATTTAGCCAGGCGTTTTTATCAAGGGTCCATGAAATGGTTACCATTCTTTGCACTATTAGTCTCGAATCTGGGCATATATCATAAGCAAATGGTCCTCAAAGGTGGAAAAGAAGGCTACACCCATGAAAATACCCATCCTCTCTAAAGTAGCCCCACTTCTTCTTTAGGTCCATCACAGCTGTCTGTTTCCTTCAAAAACACCAGCAGCACTCACATTTTTTTCCTTGTTTTCTATCTGTTTCCTCCATGAGAACACAAGCCCCCTGAAAAAAAGCATTTTCTTATTCTCTATCATATCTCCAATACTGTGCATGGTACCTTATACAAGGTTAGTGCCCAAACTGTTTATTATTTTAAGTACTGAATGGAATTCAGAACATTTTATCATAAACAAACAAAGGGCTTTTACCTAGACAAACAGCTATGGAATGAGAGTTTATTAGGCAAGATTATAAATGGTAGTTACAAAGATGACTTGACAACTTAGGGAACTGCTCATACAAATCATGGAAAGAGAAAGCAGCAGGCTGCAAAACTGCCTGTGTTCTGTGTTTGAAACATACTCTTGTACCTTTGAATTTTATCCTGTGGTGTGTATTCAATGCTGCGGAAATAATGTACAACAACCAACATAATTTTTTCACTCGAATCTTCCCATTGTAGACAATAAAACACACTGAGTTCCACAGACAAGAGGGCAGCTGAAAGGTCCCGAGGTGGGGAATGGTGAGGCTGAGGTTTAAAACGGGGTTTCCTAACACAATTGTGATGCTTCCTGCTCTATTAGCCTGACTCCTAGGGTTAAGATTATCTTTAGAGTCCTGACTTCTTAACTCAGTCACACCTACAGAGCACACTCAACCGATCTGAATGCATTTCATTAGCTCAGAGATTAGACAAAAACAATATACAATTTCACAGCAGAATTACACTCAATCACTCCCTGCCCCCAGAGAACCCCCCAGCACCACCCCCCCCCCCGCCCCCCTGCTCCCCTGCTGCTACATTCTGAGCTAAATCTCTGTTTCCTCCTACTGAATCCTGTTAAATTATTCCTGCCACCCAAGAAAGTGCACCATTATTTGGGGCCACAGTGGAATGCCAGATTTAGAAGCTTCCAAACTCTCAACCACACCCTGCTACCCTCCCTCCCGGGATAAAGAGTTCATTTCACAGTTAGCAAAGTGCTCTGATGACGGTGCATATAGTCATGAGTCATTCTTTCCATTCAAATCAGCCATTTCTAACTTGAGTGACTGTAAGCAACTTACCCATTTGCAGCATGCAGGAGTGCACGACATTTACCCCCAAGGCCCGATGACGTCCTGATAATAAACTGCAGGGAGCTGAGGTAAGAAAACCACCTTGGCTGAACTCCACACATGTTCCCAGGTGAACTTTCCTTGCATTGACACAGGGGACTAATAGACCTTTCGTTTTTAAGCCCATCGGGAAAGACACAACTGAGCTACACAGCAATGGCAAATTTTGATCGCGAATGCAAGTGGTTTATGCATGTGATCATCTTTCAATTAGTCATACTAAGACAGGAATTGTTGCATAGATAATACAGAACCACTGAATGTGGAAATGATCATTTGTACCATATGCACTGATTAGTGCAGAATGAAGTAATAATTATTACTAATAGAGCTAATAATAACATTTGTTAAGCATGCACTATGTACCACATACTGGATGAAGCTATTTAGAAAATGTCCTCGCAAAGGAGAATTATCAATCCCCCCCCCCACCCCCACCCCGCTTTACAGAATAAGAAAACTAAGAGACGTTCATTGATTTGCTCAAGGATACACAGCTAGAAAGTAGATTCGAATTCAGGCCTATTTGCATCTCAAGCTGTACCCTAGACCAGTGTGCTACACTTGCTAGAGGTTCACCTTCCATGTGTCAGAGTGGCTTTATGATGTTCAGAGTAGGTGGCTGCTGTGTCAACTCGAAGATGTTGCTGCAAGGCCACTCCCACCCGAATGATGTGGTCTTCACCCATCCTACTACAGGGCCTGAAATCGCAAGATTAAAGTTGTAGTACTTTAGGTTAAAGATTTAATAATTGAAAGAAGCCCATTAAAATGCCAATGCATCTTAGATATAATACCAAAAGTACAAGCAACAAACACAAAGGAATCAATGATTTGGATTCCAACCACATTAAAAGTTATTGTGTATCAGAGTACACTATGAAGAAAGAGAAAAAGCAACTCATGGGGTGGGAGAAAATATTTGAAAATCATGTATCTGCTAAGGGTCTAGTATCCAAAATATATAAACAACTCTTATGACAATAAAAAACATAAATAACCTGATTTTCAAAATTTTAATCCTAACCCAAGGATGTGTTTATTTATGAGAGAGAGAGAGAGAGAGAGAGAGAGAGAGAGAGAGAGAGAGGTGAGAGAGAAACACTGATTGATTGGTTGCCTCCCATACACACCTGGGATCAAACCCACAACCTTTTTGGTGTACAGGATGATGCTTCAACCAACTGAGACACCCAGATAGAGCCAAATAACCTGATTTTTTTTTAAGGGCTACTGGTGGTAAGGATTTGAAAAGCCATTTCTCCAAAGAAGATTATCAAATGGCTCATAAGCACATGAGATGCTGTTTGTCATCATTAGGTAAATGAAAATCAAAACTGCAATGAGACATCACTTCATACCTAGTAGGATGACGATAATAAAAATGATGAATGATGAGTTTTGGTGAGAATGTGGAAAAATTCCAACTTGTTTCCATTGCTGGTGGGAATTCAAGATGGTACAGCCGCTATGGAAAAGAATTTGGCAGTTCCTCAAAATGTTAAATCTAGAATGGCCATATGATCTAGCAATTCCACACTTTACCCAAGAGAACTGGAACCATATGGCCACACAAAAATTTGTAAACAAATCATTCATAACTGCATTATTTCTAATAGCCAAAAAGTGGAAACAACCCATATGTCCATCAACTGATTAACAGAGGAAAGGTGGCATGAGCCACAGGAAGTAATATCATCCAGCCGCAAAAAGGAATGAAGGACCCATACATGCTACAACATGGGTAAAACATTACCCTAGGTTGAAAGTCAGACACAAAAGGCTACACACTGTATGATTCCATTTTTATGATGTATTTAGAAGTGGAAAATCCACAGAGACGGATGTAGATCGGTGTTTCCAAGGGTTGGGGGATGGGGAGTGACTGCTTAACCTGCACAGGGTTTCCTTTTGGGGTGATGGGGGGTGAAAGTGCTTTGGAAGTAGACAGAGAGGTCAGTTGCGCAACACTTTGAATATACTAAATGCCACTGAACTGTTCGCTTGAAATGGGCTAATTTTAGATGATATGAATTTTATCTTAATGAAAGAAAGCAGCTGGCCTTCTGTAACATGGATCTCCTATGCATTCTGGGCCTCAAATGATTGAGTAAAAGGCACAGAAGGTAAATCTTGCTCGTTTCCTTTTTTTTTTTCAGAGCCATCTGATACCACCAGGCAAGGTATTCAATACGGGTGCAAACAGAAAGGATTCCTCGCTCACTGAGTAGAGCCGCCTGCACAGGCAGTTCTTAGTTTAGCCAGCATTGTACTCTGCATGGCTTTTTCAGAGCTCGTGCCAAACAGCTTAAAAATGGGGGCCTAGAAAGACTCACCCATGTATTCTCAATGGGGCAATCAATACTGAGTATCACCCCCAACAGGATAAAAACTGGTTCTCTGTCACTAAAATTTCTGTTTTTCATGCATAAAGCAAAGGTGTACTAGTATATAGAGTCCATAAACAGATATATTGTATACCTGTGGTATTAACACTTCCTGGTGTATATGTGTGTGTGTGGGAGGGGATAATTATGAAAAATATCCCAAACAGACCCCATAGAGGAGTAATCATGAAAAAAAGGATTAAGAAACACTACCCTAGATAAAATCAGGAATATCAGTTTCCCTTGAGAAATAGGTAAGCTTCCCCAAGGAGGAATCCTCAAGTAAGTAATATCTGTTTACCAGCCAGGTACACATCAGTACGTCCTAAGACAAAGTGAGGACAGTGGCTAAGAAAACAGCCCCCGCCCCCACCCCAGCTGCATGCCATTAAGCAACCAATAACCTCTCTGCACCTAGGTTTCTTCAAATGCACAAGGGGTTTGGGAAGAGCACACCCCCCCCCCCTTGCCTCACTGGGTTTCTGCATTAAATGGGATTATATCTTAAGGTACTTGGAACACTGCCTGGGCAGTCTAACTTCTCAGTCCAAGTTAGCTACCATTCCTCATCTTTCACTACCGAGGACAGACAGCCCAATGGTTAGAAGTGGGGCCTGTGGACACCGATGGTCTGGGCTTGAGTATTCTCTCTGACATTGGGCAACTTACTTAACATTTCTTGTCTTCAATGCCTCTCAAATGGAGGGAATAAAAGTAACCCTGTAAGAGTTGTTCAAAGATTGAATAGGGAATCAATTCCTGGGAAAACGTTAACAGCGTGAGCCACCTAAAACGCATTCAATAAATGGAAGTTGTTGCGACCAGGGTTATTACCATAATTACTGCTGCTGCAGCTATTATTATTATTAGCCTCTTTAGCTTTCATCATGACACTAGTGGCTCACAAGGGCACAGAACACCTTGAACAGTGTAGAAGCTGGGACGCCACTTAGTTAGGGTTCCCTATGAGGAATGGGAAAGAGGAAAGAAAAGAGATGATAGAAATGAATAATTGCTAAACACTGCCCTGGTGATGACAGGTAACCCCCAATTACATAAACGGGGGAGCACAGCAGCAGCTGAGGTCCCTAAAGAAAGCTTCCTGGGAGAGGTGGCCGTCCAGGAGAAAGTTTCTGTCACTGAGACATAGAAACGCCTCTCTTTAGCTACGGTCCTCATGAGGCTGCCCATGAAACCATCCTTGGAAAAAAAATATTTCCATCTTTACTTAACTTCCCACCTGCTTCCCTCCCTGGCTGCAAATTGCCCACCTGAAAGCACAGAGCAAACGGAGCCAAAGTCCACCTCGCAGAATAATAGGTCCTTAAGCAGCAGTGACGGCGAGAAACTGCCAGTGCTCAGAGCAGGAGCATATGGTGAAAACTGCCGGAAAGGCAGGGTAATTTTTCCAGCAGGTTATTACCACGAACCTCCTTTGAGAGGCCAATTCACAGCTTGTCCTGAACACTACATTAACTCATTAATGGTTTTCCAAAGATGCTCGATTGCCTACTGTCCCTAAATCTGACAAATAAGCTCTCTTAATTTAAAACCCCCTTACGGAGACCCGTAAATTCCCAGTTGAGTGCGGTGCCATTGTGAGGTTGCAAATCCAGCCCTTCCCAAGCATCCTCCAGGTAGCACACATAGGCATAAGCCTTCAATCCCTGTACGTGTCATTTCCTCCAGGCTGCCAGGATTCTCGTAGCTTCTCTGCTTCAAACCTAGAGCGTGGAGAGCTGGAAATGATTCAGTGTAACAAGTCCAAAGTGTGGATCCCAAACCTGAACTTGCATATAATTTCCAAAAGTTAAAAAAAGATATATGTTTCCTAAAGAGTGATATTCACTATCTCCTCTTCATTTCCCCTGAATGGGAACCTCCCTCTCTGATCCACATTTATAGACAAAAGCAGTCCAATTGAGATTCTCCTTTGTTGCTAGATAAATAGAAAGCATTTCCATTTGTTGCCAGGACTGTTTTCTTAAAAAAATTATATCGAATTCAGGTGCTAATGCAACACTGTTTTCATGGCTTAATCATAGTAAAGAAACCACCTTTATTATTAAAAATTTCCAGACATGCAAAGAAACTTTAATTTCTACTTTGTGCATTTTCATTTCTTAAAAATAAACAAATATCTCTGGGCATGATATTATTATAGAAGACTATCCCACATGCCTTATGAGAGACAATACTGCAGAGGACTTAAGGGAATTCTAGGACAGTATTACCATTTTATTTCAATTAGACCATAAACACCCCCTTTGGGGTGTAACGGGAAAATCATAAACCAACTAAAATGAGGAAGTTGTAACCCACCATGATGTTTGTATCACTGATTATATATAAGATGACTTACATGGTACAAGGAGGGCATTTAAAATACGTATTCGAAAATAACTGGCACATCAATCTCAAGATTCCATGTGTATTCCTATTCAGAATGAATCCAATATTGTTTTTAAAAGTTCATTTCAAGGAAAATATTTGGTATTTGAATATGGCAAATCTGTGGTGTCTGAATGCAGATGGATTGAAGATGAACCACAGTGGACTAAAGGGTAGTGAGGGTCTTTCAAGCCATGAGGTGTTCTTATTCTATGAGGCTGGGCTTCTGGTTTGTTGGTTACACGCTGAACTCCTCGGCACCCTGACATTTTGATAAGAGGCTCTCCCAGTCAGACTTGGCTGAGTTGCTTAGGTCTGAGGGAGGAGTCTCTAGGAGGGGTAGATGTTAGTTATCTGGGAACTAGCAGAAACTGGATTCATTTCTAACTCTTTATACAGCGGGAGAGAGTTTGGATCTTTCCTTAAGAGCAGAGCAAGAGTGGCTTTTCTCCTTTCCTGGGTGGGCTGTGGCAGGGGGAGCAGGGGAAGCAGGAATGGCAGAGGGCTCCCGTCATTCTCTCCCATCAATGTGCTCTGTGACCTAAGGCAAGTCCCTTTCCGGGGGTCATCTCAGCCACAACACTGGATTGGAGGATCTTCAAGGACCCCTTTCCCTTCCATATATATATATTGCTTCTAAACTTTTACAGCATCAGAGATGAGCAATGGGATCCTATACAAGCAAAGCTATAAGTCAAAGTCATTAGGAATGTGCTTGCTGCACGATCTTAGTACTCATTGTTATGATCAGAATTCATTTACTCATGCATTCCTTCATTCCATGCATGCATATTGGGTATTTCTTGTGCTCATCCAATACTTCAGGGAGCTGAGAGGATAAGAGAAGTGTTTCCAGACCTTATAGCATATAAAAATCACCAGAGAAACTTGTAAGTCCACTTTGTACATCTTCCCTCTGAATAAGTCTGGGAATAGCCAACAAATTTGAATTTTTAACAAACAACCAGGTGATTTTGAAGTCAGTGGTACCTGGACCACATTTTGAGAAACTAAGGGAGAGAGGGTGGTTATCAAGCAGGCTACTGTGAATCCCAGGGACAGGGGCCAGGATAAATGCAGGATGACGGTGCTCAGATGGACACACAGATGGGGTCCCTATTTGGTGTGGGAGCCTGGGATGACTACTTAGAAGGAAGAATGTTTAAACAAGCACTGGAAGATGAGTGAAATTCCACCAGCCCATGATGAGGGCGAAAGGCGCTGGGACAGAGAACAGCTCAGGCAAACGCTGGGAGTCATGTCTCCTTCCCGACCCTGAGATAATTCTCCAAAGGCCTAAATTGAACAATGTTTCCCACTTCAAACTCCTCTACAGAAGTATTTGTGGGATTAAGGGGATAAATGGTGATGGAAAAAAATAAAAAGAAAAGTAAAAAGGGAAAGAATGTTAAATCAGTTAAGAAAGAAAGAAAGAAAGAAAGAAGAAAGAAAGAAAGAAAGAAAGAAAGAAAGAGAGAGAGAAATGGGTGGATGAAAGGATACATTAATGTATTGAGTGTTTAATAGCCCATGGATGTTAGCATACTTGGACTCTGGTGACATAGGCTGGTAACAGGATACAAAACTTACAAAGGAGTGCCTGCATCTCCTCGGAAAATAATTTTAGCACTGGATGTAGCAAGAGATGATAACTAAAAATGCCCTCCCTTACTTCCAGCACTTTCACACTTATCATCTCATGCAAGAAATAACCAGTCAAATGGTATTTGTTCATTATATAGATTTTTCATTTTCTTCACAGTTACAAGTACATCTAGATCATAATCTTTTCAGATAAATGTCTCTCTGTAAAAAAAAAAAAAAGTCTGAGGATGTCCTCGGCCTAGTGACACAAGCGGGAAATAGCTATTACAATACCTCCTTCACAAGTTACACTCTGTTGACTACTCATCCAGTCGTGTGTCTAAGGCACAGATTAAAACGTGCTAAGCTGTGTGGCCTTGAGCAAGCGATATAGCCTCTCTGTGCCTCATTTTCCTTCTTGTAAATGGAAGTGCATGCATTAGATAATCCCTGAGAACTGTTTCTACTCTGGCAGGCCATGCATCAAAGTGAAAGAACATTTCTAGAGGAATTAATTAATCCTCTGGGGATCGAATGAGATAAGCTTTTGCTTTTATTCAACATTGCTCTGCAGATGATCTCTCCTTTGCAATCATCAGATTTGGAAGAAAAAAGACCACGTGACATACTTAAGTGTAACCGGACTGTTTTCTAAGAGATACAGTAAATTGAGGGATGATGTTGCGAAGCCGCGATGACTTGCTTGGCAGCTACAATTTTACCTCCTTGATGACTGAGCCAATTTTCTCCTCCAGCTCTCTTACACACCTTTAATGAATACATGTTTCTTTGATTAAATTAACATTTTTGTCTAGCTAATTAGCCTGAAAAACCTACGCTGAACTGATCTGGTAGCAACTTCATTACTGCTCATCGGTGCATGCTTGCGACCAATCACTGTCAGCTCAATCGCCCAATGATTAGGGGAACATTAAGTTTGGCTAATTTGGCTTTCTGTGGCGATCATCACGTTCCCAGTGGCAGGCCAATCCCCACCCTGAATCGACCCCGTTTGACAGTGACAGATGTTTTAATCACAGGGCTTCATTCATTAGTGTCCATCAGCATCGCTGGCCAGGTTTGCAGCAAATACCTTGATTTGAAACCAAAACTAATTAAATGCTATCTTCGTAATTACCTGATATAGTTACCCTTCCCTAAGTGGGCCAGTATGACAAGCGCTGAAAAATAAAGCTCTCAGTGGGGGCGGAGAGGGAGGGAACCGCTGCATTGCTGAATTGCACTCCTGTCTACATGGTAATAAATGCTGTGAGTCTGTGGGGAGCTGTCCCTCTCCACTAAATGCAATGCTCAGAAAAGTTACGCCTCAGTTTCTCCTGTTACACACCAGCCGGGGGCGGGGAGGAGGACACATTGCTTCCTTAGAGCTATGGCGTTTAAATAAGATTACTCTATGTATATCCAGCATTGGGAGGATGCCAGTGAATTTCCATTACCCCTGTAATCACCCTGTGTTAGCCACTTGGAGACCTTGGAGGCCTTTCTTAGTGGTTCTGATGGTTTTGGCTCCACTCTCAGCTACTAGGGTGGCATGTGGCCTGGGCAATGCCAGTGAGCATTGGGCACCTCCTGGTAACAGTGATTGGTTATGGCAGGTGTGCAAGCCAACTGAGGCCAATCCCAGGCCAGGAGACTGGATTCTGGGACTCTCAGTTTGAGCCATGGAAAAAGCTGCCCCTGTCTTTCCTGAGGCGTGTGACACTCAGAGACAGCAAGGTCAGCGCAGCCGTTCTGTAACCACGAGGGGAGACCCTTTTGAGAAAGGGGCTTAGCAGAAGGAAGACAGCCTGAAAGCTGGCCAGGGAGAAGCCCACATGTGGTGACATTGTTTCCATCCTTTTACCTAGTTGCCCATATAGACAGACCTTCTCCTGGAGTTCTCAGTTTTATGCTGTGATAAGACCTTTTTGCCCAAAGACACACGCAGCGAAAGGAGTAGCATCTCATACAAGCCCTACTTCACTACTGAAGATAGTCTAACATTTGTTAACCTATATGACTCCCCACAATAACACTGTACAGTGGGCAGGGCAGGAGTTATCAGTCTCATTTCAGAAACTAGAGGTCTGAGGCTCAAAGAGATGGGAGCTTGCTAAGACTCACCAAGCCTGTGCTGACCTTGGCCCATGAACTTGACCCTCTGTGCTCCTGTTTGGTTCATGGTGACTTGTTTCCACAACCCGGGTCACCCCGTTTTGGGGATGGTAGTAGAGCACGTGGATAAGCCATGGCTCTGGCACCTGCTTGGTTCAAATCCCTGCTCCACTATTTACTAGTTAGGTGACATTGGCAAGTTTAACATCTGCAACATTAGTGTGAATAATGCATGTAGAATACTTAGCACATTGCAAGTAGGTTTTCTTTGTCAACCAGAGAAAACATCTGAAAAGAGATGCCATTTATTTTCTAAACTGATTTCAATGTAGGAATTGAACCAACTTGATATTTGCTGTCCTAAAAATTGTAGCTTTTGCTTCCTGTGCTTCAAATCACCCATCATCTGAGCATTTTAAGAAAAGATGTCCCTTGTTCAGGACCACAGCCATGGTTATACCTTCTCCTAATGTGAGTTTAATGACTCAAGGTTACTTTCAAGAACTGTTTGCAAAATAAGAAAATAACAAGGTCAAGCTATTTTCGGCAAAGAAAGAGAAGATGATCAAATCTTGTGTGTCTAATTACTGGGGGTAAGGCTAAATTCATGGAAGAGAATGTCAACTTTAGAAGGCACTTTAAAAAAGAGACTGCTTTCCTGGGAGCTTGGGGTATGCCCGGCTCTTTCTCTTTTGAGCTCTGTGACCTGGAGCATGCCTCAGTTTCCACATTGTAAAGAGGGAATATTATCATCTGCCTTCCTGCCATTGTGTGCACCGAGACAATGAAAATAAACATGCAGGAAAGAGTTAACGTCGCAGGCCTGACTGCTGTCCTTTGGAAGATCAGCTTAGAAGGTTGGCCCTTGGCTGGCATCTGGGGCCCTGGATTTGGGGAGGGCCCCAACCATTCCCAGAACTCAAAAGAATGGAGCACTATTCCTTGTCTGTTTGTGCAAACATGATGGTTTATACTCAACATCTGCTTTCCTTCTGGAATCTTGGGACGTCCCAGGCACAGGCTGCCTGGATGACCAGCCCCAGTAAAAGCCCTGGACACTGCACCTCTAATGAGTGTCCCTGTTTGGCAACGTTAGACAGGGGTCACAGCCTGGTGCTGGAGAATGAAGTATGTTTGGTGTGATTGCACTGAGAGGACACTGGATGCCTGCTCTGGTTTCCTCCAGCCTTCCCCCCACACACCTTTTCCTTTGCTGATTGTGCTCAGGCTCCTTCTGCTGGAATAAAACAGCTGTGAGTGTGACTACAGCTGAGTCCAGTGAGTTCCAGAGGATTATTGAACCTGAGGGTGGTCCTGGGGACTCCATCACATAAAACGTCTAGTGTAGTGTCTGGCATATGAAACACATGCTCTAAATAGATGTATTCATCACTGCATGCTCTTCCTATGTGGGTGTTATTGCTCTGAATGAAACTGCAGGCAACAGTAATACCCATATAGTGAGACTGAAAATCTGGAATGCTTTCCTGTGTCAACTTCCGTTTGATGGAAATGTGTGAACAGAACATGTCCCAAATAAATCCTCACACATCCTAAGCGTTTGTTTGTCTGTAAGGATATTCATGATGGTGTTACTGTGGAGACTTGGAGGCCATTTGGGTTCTTATCACATGGAGCATGTGAAGGTGAAGTGTGGTGAGGTATGTCATCCACAATCATGTACTGCAAAAACAGTATAGGAATGAGCAGTGACAGGATGAGTGAAAAAGAGTAAGAAGAAAAGTCACACACAGCACAATATCACTTATGTAGATGAAAGACAAATACATACAACACAATAGACATATTTTAAGAACACGTACAAAAATGAAGATACTAACTCCAGTAGAGTACATTAGAATGATTTCTGTAATGGAGGGAGCAGAGGAGGATGTGAGGTATGAGAAGGAAAAGAAGCAAAAATATATCAACTTAAGAGTAGAACCTTGTACAAATTTGTAATAAAATTGTGCCATGTCCAGAAGAGTATGATTAACTCAACTTCCTGTACTTGGGATCCATTATCACTCCACTATAATGGCTATCATAATGATGACAGCAATAATCATATTAACTAACATTAATTGAGCATCAGGCACCATATACATACTTTTCATATATTAGTTTCTTTATTCCTTCCCACAATTCTATGAGGCATGTACTCTTAATGCCCCCACTTTACAGATTATGAAGCTGAGGCACAGAACAGTAAAGCAACTCACCAGGTTACGCAGCTCATAGGTATTACAGTCAAGCTTGGAACAGAACTGAGGAGTTAATACAAGGATGCTGAGATTTAGCCTGTGCCTATGTGACCACTGGGTCTTGAAGCAATTTTTGAGATTTTATTTTCCTCCCCTTAACATTTTTTAAGCATATCCTAAGTGCTAGGCGCTAGTCCAGAAAGAGATAAAATCCTCCTAATCCAAACTGTGACATTAAAAAAAAAAAAAAAAAAGATGTAAAACTCTAGGCACCGCTTCACATCCAAGGTGCCTGGGACTCTAATAGACCTACATTTTTTGCCAATTTAATGTTTCCTGGTTCAACTGTTCCTAAGGACCCTTGTGAAATGGACTTATGTACTTTTGATCAGACTAATCTCACATTGTGAGTTTCCTGTCTAACTAAATCAATCGGTTTGTGAATAAACACTGTTGGACTCCCAGTCCTCACACTCGCAGATTTCTTGGTCTTACCTGGCACACAATCTCCTTTAATTCTCCCAGCAACCTACAGAAGGATGTATTAGCCTCACTTTACATCAACTGTTCTCAACTGGGATGAGGGGGGAGGGATTTGTCCCATAGAGACATCTGGCCATGTCCGAAGATAATTCTGGTGATCACGAGTGAATAGGGACTGTGCTCCTGGTATCAAATTGGGTGGAAGCTCAGGCTGCTGCTAACATCCTGCAAGGCACAGAATAGTCCCTACGATGAAGAATTACCCGGTCCAAAATATCAGTGATGTTGCTGTTCACATACTCTGTTTCATATATAAGAAAACGGAAGGCATTATATACTGTGGGATTCATGAATTTGGAGATCTGAGAATGTCACCAGGTTATCTTGCTCATGAGTATCAGGGATTCAGTTGTAGGCTCATTTTTAGTGAATCCCTTCCTCTGTCAAGTGCAGATTCCTTTGAAAAGCTGCTATCACCAACTCTGTGTGAATGGAAGGCAGGAAAAGAAAAAAAGAGAATCTGCCTGACAAATGCTTATTCCAAAAAAGGCTCTACTTTGATGCCCGAGAAAGAAGAACCAAGGACAGAAGACAAAACAGTGCCATGATTATTGCGTGACATCATTCTGACTGAATGGAAATGGATGGGTCGCATTCCACATCTGGGGGAGCAAACTGCGATATCATTTCAGACCTTTTGTTTCTGCCTCATGCAGCGTGGTTTTTACTTTGACCAAGGCTCCTGCTCACAGCAAATCGTCCCCTCAAGCGAGCAGTTCTCAGGGCTGGTAAAGAAATTGGAATGGGCAAAAGAGGCAGAGTGATAAGATCAGGATTTGAACTATCAACCCCGGCTCCTGCGTGATGAGTTTAACTTTTCGACCTTCATCAGAAACCACACTGGCGACGTGCTGATGGAACACTTGGGGCTGGTGGGAGGAAGGTGTATGTTTCCAAACGCACTTTGTGGACTCCCTGGCCCCTCACAACAGGACGCTGCAACTACCTCTGTAATTTCCGGAGGGCGCACGCTGTCAGTTCACATTTATCCCAAGCGCTGCGCTTGGTAAAGGCTCACTTATTGGTTATTCGGGCTCAGCCTGGCATCAGAGCCTAACCAGAAAACTTTCCAAAGTCAGAAAGAAGCAAGCGAAGCAATTTCCCAGGCATCACGAATAGCATCTGCGATTCAGGCCACAACCCAGAACCTCAAGGACCACCGATGCCTCTCATTTACTGAAGGGCCACTTTAGCAATTCCAGCTCTAGGGCTATTGAGATGTGACCTACCTGCTCGTGTGGTCACCCCCACTCCCTCTCAAGGGATGCCCTTTCTCCTGCCTCTACGCTCGAGAGGCTGGTGCACAAGCAGGAAGACGATGCTACGAGACTCTGAAATGACACGTGTGGCTGAGTTTCCTTTGTTGCAGGCATAGGCCTGCTGACCTGTGTTCGTAGCGCGCACTGGCTGTTGTGAGGAAAGCCGTCAGTGCTTGTAGTATAAAACAAAGATAACTCAATTGTTTGGAGTGTCAGACACCAACAGCAATAAAATGAGGAGGGAATGAAATGTCACTTTAACGACAAGTACCAGAATTCCTCTAAACAAGATGGATAGCTGTACTATATGCTCGGTAGATGCTGTGGGTTAGCAGGCAAAGCCCCAAGCACTTGTACTGAGGGAGGAAGTGGCTTAGCAACCACGGGGTCAGGCAGAGCCTGCAGGGAAACAAAGCCAGACAGAAATTCCTGGTGGGGCTACAGCCAAAGGAGTTCTCACAACAAAAACAGATATTCAAACTTTAAATAATTTGTGATGTAAGCTACGTCTGTTATCCCAAATCACACATAACAATTTGGCTCAACCCATAGCCTTGTGTTGGTGAAACCTTGGGGACCGCTGGTTTGAAATGTGTCTAGTATACAGACCAGGGACTGGGTGGGTTTATTCATGAGGAGGTCTATAAACTGCACTGCTACAACAAAAGCAAGAATTCAGAGCTATAAATGGGGGGAAAAAAGTAAATCTCTTTCCTCCCAATTCCTGAAGATACCAAGAGAGATGCTGAATTACTCCACAAGCGTGTAATAAGAGGGTCATGTTTATTTAACTTACATCTCAACCAGCCGTTGACCTCAATAGACACCTGGAATACAACAGTATCAACCACAGTTAAGTTTTGTTAGAACATACGCTTACGAAAGCAAGGATGAGGCCTGATTCTTGTTGTTTTGCTTTTTTTCGCCTGAAACCCCAATGATTTACGTAGCGTCAGAGACACAGTAGAGACTCAGTAAATACAGATAAAAAACTTTCACAATCTGACAGCGGTGGCTCCAATTTATAGATTACAAAATGTAATGCTGCCCAGCTGGCATGGCTCAGTGGTTGAGCATCGACTTAAGAACCAGGAGATCATGGTTCGATTCCTGGTTGAGGCACATGCCCAGGTTGCGGGCTCCATCCCCAGTGTGAGGCGTGCAGGAGGCAGCTGATCAATGATTCTCTCTCATCATTGATGTTTCTCTATCTCTCCCTCTCCCTTCTTTCTGAAATCAATAATAATAATTTAAAAAAAGCAACATTAATGTGAGATCAGCAATGTGGCCAAGGCCACAGAGTTTATAGATTCAGAGTCAGGGTTCCAATCCAAGCTGTTGAAGTGCCACCCTTTCTGCCAAACCACCCAATGTCCTGCAACCTGATTATCATGATGCTTCAAGGCTCCATGGGCTGTCCCTTGAACACATTATGCAACCCAGTCTGTCTTACTTCCCTCCTTATTAATAGCAGTTTAGAAGGCATGAGAGAAATTAGTCCATTTCCATTCTAAATCCCTCTGTGTACTTTCTTGGTGTCTTTTTATAACAGTTTTCTGTAGTATGCCCCATTGGGACTGTTTGAAGTTGTTACTTTTTCTTTCTTTCTTTTTTTTTTTTTTAGGCTCTGCTGAACTAAGCATTTGATTTAGGGGAAATAACAGGTTTGAAAGAAAGATGTCTGGAAACTTAAACATAACAGATGCTTGTTTACAGACACCTGATTGAGCTGAATTGAAAGCCTCGGTCTAGATTTTAAAAAGCCATAAACGTCAGTTGACTAGAACTGAATCATAGCCACTTGGAAGCATGGATCACCCAAAGATAGCCATTTCAGAATCATAACATCCAAAATGGCTCTTCATCTTGTCAACACTACTGAGGAGTAACATAACTCTTAAGTGGGAAGGAGCTTTCGTTTCTAAGAGAGAGTTACTATAGCTTGCAGCTAATTGTCTTGGCAATTACACTGCGAAGAATGTCGTTTTCAAAAGCTGTGATGGAAATACCACATTGATCTCTTGTCTCCACAAAAACCTAAACATGGGGAGGAAAGGCAGAATATGTTTCTTTGTAAGGGAGACACCAAATTTAGAATCCGGTTTCAGCTGAAATGGATTTTTATGTAAATTTTAGAGAAGTATCAGGCAAAGAAATTCACAGGCCTGTGAAATTCACACATAATTAGTAACAACTTGAGTTATTTGGTACATTACAGAGCATTCTTCTAATATTCTCTAAGCTCCTAATGGTAAGAGCTTCGTGAAAATGCCCAAGAACCAAATTCATTTGGCAATTCCCTCATGCTTCGAATATATAGTACACGCTTCATCTTTGAAATAGCTTCCCTTGCATTTATGACATACTAAACATTTTCATACGCGAAAATCACATAGTGGGAATTAAATGGACATTTTTTAATCAGACTGTATTCAAACCAGAACGATAGGTCCCTTCGTATTCTAGACTCCATCTGAAATAGGATGTGAGAACACTTAGAGCAGGAAGACTTGGGTATTGTGAAAAATAAAAGATGGTAAAGTTGAGGGCAAAGTTAAAGTAAACAGTTTTGCAATGTTACCATGGGAAGAGGTTGAGAAAGCTAAAGCATGATACATCAGGGCCAATGGACTATATTCAAGTATTTGGTAGCAGATAGACTGAGGGGGAGTTCAGGGGAAAAGCCACATCACAAGAGTTCTACTGTCTTTTCTTTTTGTTGTTGTTATTAATCCTCACCTGATATTATTTTTCTATTTTTAGAGAGAGTAGAAGGGAGGGGGAGAGACAGAGAGTGAGAGGAACATTGATGTGAGAGAGACACATTGATTGGTTGCCTTCTGCACACCACCCCAACCAGAGCCTAAGATGGAGCCTACAGCCAAGGTACGTGCCCAGGAATCAACTGGAATTGAATCTGGACCCTCCAGTCCATGGGCCAATGCTCTATCCACTGAACAAAACTGGCTAGGGAGAGTTCTATCTTGGTAGAACTCAGAGTTCTGCTCTCTGCTAGTATGGCATTACCCTGGGCAAGGATAAAGAAAAATAACTCTTTGTATTAATATACAAATTTATTCTCATTGCTTAGTGCACACTCATACAGACATACACTTGCCTTGGTAACTATCATTTACAGAAATGGAAAGATTTTTCTGCTGTGTACCCATGAAAATGGGCCTATGTCTTCTTCTAGAAAGATGTTAAAAAAATGTGTCAGTAAAAAATCAAGAACATGGATCATGACAGTCCTCTGTTTTCACTTGTCCTCTTATGAAACAAATAAATGTTGCAAATGATAGCCACCAACCCCTTACTTCTCAAGGACCAGCCAGTTGCTGACTCTCCGCCATGTCATCCGGAGTGCTTGCCAGTGACTCAGGAGGAGAATTTTTATCACATTTTTAGACTTACGCATGAAGAGTAGCCAGATGCCTTTCTGAGTGGCAGTACTCCTGTTTCACAAAAGCTACATATGTGATCCTAAAAAAAGAAAGTGATGGAGGTGCTGGTGTCAGGGACTAAATAAAGATCCACATGTTTTCTCACCAACAGAGCATCAGTTCCCGAACTTCCTTTTGTGGCTATGCTCTGGGGACAGATGATGGCCATTGGCTACATAGCAAAAGGAATGAAGCTGCAAATTCTCTGCACACATACAATCTGGGACTGTTTTATTGCTGTTAATAAACTCTCCTTCTTTTAGTTTAGATACTGTTTGACGGGCAAGTAAAGAAGACTGTTACTTCAAATCCACAAGTGCAAAAGTGAACCCAAGTGGTCAAATACTCAGAAGGGTATATCATTTCTTGGTAGTCAGACCCTGAATCACAGATATGCTTGAATTCTGTAGGTGGCTGAAAAAAACATTCCCCCAAGAGTGCATTGAGATATGCCTCTTCATTGTAGTAAGCGAATGAAGTTAACATGATAAAGTTCATAGAAATACCCAAGATGCTACGCATCTCTGGAACCACAATGAGAACAGAAAGCCAAAATCAACACATATCAATGAAGAGAATTCAGCATGAGATTTCATTCTGAATGCAAACAGATTGGGAAAGTAAACGCTAATGCCCAATGGACACGATCATAGCAGCAGACCCAAGGGCGCCAGGGAAAGCTGAAACATGAAACAACCTCAGCACAGACCATTTTCAATGGCAGAAGTTCTTAGATTGGAGGCTGCTGCAGATATTAGTTTTTGCTTTGTTTTGTGTTTTGGATACCCTGCACCTAACCACTTTCTATTTTAGAGTATACCCCACTTATAGGAAGATATAAGGCCTATGTTCACTTATAGAAGATGTAGGGCCATATCCTGCCTTTTCAGTCCCAGACAAGAAAGGCATAAGTGCACAGTCTACAATATGATTGGAAATAGCCTTCCTGGCACGCTGATATTTTATGAGGTCCCTAAAAGACAAAATACTCGTTTTAACCGACTCCAAGTGACGGTGGTAGAGGCCATGCCTCCGGCAGCAGTAATGGCGTCCTGTAAATGATCCTGGGGGTGCTTCCCATGCTGTAGCTGCTGCATTTATGTAGGACCTTGCCAGTCACCAAACCAACCCTCTGCTCTCACTGATTCTGTGAACCCCCAATAGTCTTCTGATTGGGATCAGGGTCACATTTATATTGCTTGCAACCACACATATCCTAACTGGTATTGACTTATCCCATGAAACTGGAACTGATTTCCATGAAACCTTTCACTTGAGAGTGCAATCACATCCCACACTGTCACTGGGATGGTGTCAGAAGACCTCCAGGATCAGATCGATCATTAATTACCAGAATGACTGATGGCAACACTCTTCGTCTTTTTGAATCTCAGTTTCTCCATCTGAAGACCTGGATGTAAAGTTTGGTCTGCTTGACTTCTGAGATCTATGACTCTACAATCTTGTTTGACCCTCATACCTGCTCTTTCCATTGACCAGTCAATAGACAGAAGTCACTCAACCCCTGTCGTGACTTTTTCCTTCCATTCCAGGCTTCTCAGTGGGAAGAAAATGAGTAGCACTTCTGATGCTTGTGGGATGACTATGACAAAAGGTGAGGGCAAGAAAGCATATTGAGAAATTGACAACTGAGCTTTCAACCAGCAATAGTCCACTTTCTGAGTATACACTGCTATGAAATGAATTATGTCCCTCCCAAATTCATGTGCTGTAGCCATTACCCTCATGTAATTGTATTGGAGATAGGGCATTTAAGGAGGTGATTAAGATTAAATGAGGCCATAAGCATGGAGCTCTGATCTTATAAAACTGGTACCATTATAGGAAAGGAAAAGAAGTACCCAGAGCTCTCTGCCCCTCCCCCATCATGTGAGGACAAAGTGAGAAGGCTGCCATCTGCAAGCCCTGAAAAGAGTCTTCACCAGAAACCGAATCCCGCTGGACCTTGACCTCGGACTTGCCAGCCTCCAGAACCATGAGAAAATTTCTATTGTTTAAGTCACCCAGTGAGTGGTATTTTGTTAGGGCAGCTCAATCAGACTGAGATAACAGCCAAGGCATTCTCTGAAAATTGCTTGCAAATATTAAGCAAACTTCAAATAATTCACTGGCTTTTCCCACTTTCCTGTGAAGTATTCTTGTCAACATTATCCCAACGTATTAATATAGTGTTTTGCATTTAAAGTGCTTACAATCATTTATTAATGACTAGAAGAGGTATGCTACAGCCTTGTGGCTTTGGATAATATTTCCAAAAGAGAAATATGGATGGAAGTAAACATGTGGCATGTGGAACAAGGGTGAAAACAGAGAAATTGAGGGTTTCCCTTAGGGAATGAGAAGCAGTAATTCAAGTGAGACATTTCAAGTATTGCTGCATCATCAATGTGCAATGTGTTGTAGAAACAGTTTTCTCAAATAGTTTTCTTCCCTAAAATGAGTTTTTTAAAAAGCATTTTCCTCTCCTGCCCTTTCTTCTACTTCCTGCCACTACAAAATAATTTTCTTAGCAAAGAAAATCTAAGAACATGAGATGGAATTGAAACTGCATTTGACTTAGAGGCAAAACTGGGCATTCTCCAAATGCACTGACACTGTAAGAAGAGAAAAGAAATAACACAGCCAGGTGCCATTTTAACTCACTTATATGGCTAACATGTTAAAAGGGACCCAAAGCCCTAGCTGGCAAGATTGTGATGTCAATAGTGCACGTTGAGACCGCAGACAGCATTGCAAACTGGCTTAAACCTTTTGGAAAGCAACTTAGCAATATGGGTCCCCAGGATCCGCCTGAAGCTGAGAACTTCCTTCAAGTGGTTTTCTTATGAGATGAACAGGACAAGGGAGACCAGAGAACGAAGGAGTTTGCCCAAGATCACACAAGTCGGTGACTCCTATATTCCCAGCACATAGCACAGGACTTGTCATATTGTGGCACCCTTATTAAATGTGTGAATAAATGAATAAACACATTTAGATGCTAAAGTATATTACTTCCCTCCTAGACATTTCTCCAGAGTAGTTAAGAGGAGGAAAAACTTATATGCCCAGTGAAGTTTATTGGAGACTTTGTTATAACTGTGAACATACAGTGGGATAATTATAATTTCTCCAAAGTAGGAAAATGATTTAATTAAGTTTTTTCTAGCCACTTGATGAACCATTAGACATATATTCACAAAATATATGTTTGGCAATCCATGATTCTGTATTTGAAAATACAAATCCTATTTTAGTTGAAAATTTTAAAGAGACTTTTCTCTAATTAGGAGCAAATTAGAAACCATAGGTTTGCTTCACTGGTAGAGAAACTTTACTGGGGGCAAGCGGGGGCATGGGCGGTGTTTGGCTCAGTATTCTAGAGTCAGGGCAGGCCTTTCAATACCTGAGTTGAGTTTCTGCTCCCAGCAACTAGTAAAAATAGTTAAACATTACTTATTTGGACTCAGACACCTCGGAGTTCGTTCGAAGTCTGATTTTTTCCCCTTCAAAATGGAAATATCTTCATTGTTTTCACTGATTATATAGGGCAATCATTGCTTATTTTAATACATCAACTTCTAGTAAAACACTCCATTATTCCATTTCTAAAATATAATCAACATTAAACAATGTGGTATACATCCTTCTAAATATTTAATTGTTGTGCAAAGAACACATTATTTTTCACTCCACAGAGTTTATAACAGGGTCTGCGAATACAGCCCGTGGGACCACTGCCTGGTCTGTAAACAAACACTGAACTGGAGCACAGCCACGCTCAGCTGTTTATGTACTGCCTGTGGCTGCCTTCACACTAAACAGGAGAGACAGGCGCTCTGACAGAAACCATATGGTCTGCAAAACCTGAAGTACTTACTATCTGGCCTTTTCCAGAAAAAGGATGCCGACCCCTTCATAAAACCTTTATTTCCTGTCAATGTCACTTGAAGAATATCCTTTGATGTTAACTTTATCCGATCTACCTCATTCATTTCAATCATACACATTATTGAATTTTACTGACATTTTATAACTTAATTGATATCCTATTGATGGACGTTTAAAATTATTATTATTATTATTTTTATGTGTGTGGAGTTTATACATGTCAAGAAACAGGGAATGGGTAAAGCATTTGAAAGTGGTGCTTGGTGGAAATCCACAAGAAACCTGTTTTAGGAGACCATATATACTAAAACATTTGTGGAACCATTTGATGATGGGTTTTCCTGTGAGTCTTTGCCCAGTTTAATACTGGATATTACTTTTAAGTATTGCAAATATTCTCCCAGAAAATCCTAGGAGTAGAGAAGGGGATTGTTGAAACACTACTTTATAATCTTACTAGGAAATGGGTTGCAGAGCAGGGTTTGAAATTCAGTCTTTATGAAAGCTCAGAAATCTTGCATTACCTAAATCCAAACCAATTGGTTTTCTCTCTCACTTAGCGCCCTTTGAAGAAAAGCAGTCCAAGCTGACGCCCATCTCGGAAGCCTAAGTGCTGTGTCCTCCATTTCTAAGTCCCATGTTCTTTGCTGAAGCACTTGCTTCTATGATAAAGGCTTCCTTTCCCCAATTTTCTAGCCTCAGTCCTAGGGGACTAACCCATAAGAAATCCATTTGAATGTCCCAGCCAGCTATGCCAGTTTGTTGTACATGCTGAGAAGGCTCGAGAATGAGGTAAATGCTAGTTAATGTGACAGAGCAGCTGCTGTAAGAAGTTCAAGGTTTCAACTGTGAGAAAGAACCCTCCAGCCACCCTCCCCCACCCTCTGCCACGTGCTCTATCTGCCTCTTTGGGTTTAAAGTGTGAAATGCCTTCTCAGTCTAAGGTGTGAGGTTTGGTCTTCCCTGTGTTGTGTCCCTATTCAACAGCTAAGTTGAGGTGTCACAGAAGTGTCCATCTACCTGCTTCTTATCTCTTGGGTCTCTGCTTAAATGTCACCCCTTCCAAGAAGCCTTCTAAGATGATCCCATTCAAAGAGAGGCCTCCCTGGACCCTAATTCTTCAACTCAGCACCTACTGGTTTTAGTTATAGCATTTATCACAAGGTGCCATGGTTATTTTATTTCTGTCCTTGGTTGCCATTCCAGTACTGTGTTATTTTCCAATTTATAAACATGGATAGAAAAAATAGCTATTATAGTTTGTATTCATGGAGAGATCCAGTTTTTTAAAGCACTTTTTTATACTTAGACTAATTTATACTTAAGATTCATGCAAGTTTGGTCAACTAAGGGTCACTCCAATCATTCTGAGTAGAAATGAGGAAGAAACTGAAGGCTCCCACAAGGGTGTGTCTCACCCAGGCAGGACCTTCCCTAGTTTCATGCTACTGACCCCATCCAGCCCAACTTTTCAACATTGCATTTTCCTGAGTCACATAAAACACAAGGGTGAAATAAACACTCTATTAAGGTTTACCCTTGAATGCATGACAAAAAATATTAGCCAAATTCCAGACTGCATTATTGAATTCTCCTCTTTAGGGAACATAAAAATTGATCAGATCTTAAAAATTCAAAGGAAAGAGAGAAAGGTAATTTTCAGACTTTTCTTCTTGGCTGTCAGGTAGGAAATAAGAAAATAGTGTATTTTATCAGGTTTCTCCTGTTAAGAAAGAAGAGCAAATAATCAACTTTTTGAAAAAAGGATTTTACAACAGGCCTGAGTATAGATGAGATGTTATTTGCACACTGTTTGGCATATGCATCAATAATTTCTGCAGTGTCGTCTATGGAAAGTATCCAAACACATCTGGGACAGAAGGATGATAGTAGCAGATGTCTCCTCTGTGCCAGGATCCCAGCCCAGTCATGTCTGGCCTCAAAGCACCTTGTTCTTTCCTCTGAACAGAGGTGTTCCCACTTAACTTCTCAACATGCCTTGGGGGATGATAATCTGAACTAGGCTTTGACAGCCTTGAACCTACATTCAGCTCCCTGGTGTCCCATGTGACCCCTACTTCCACTTACTTCAGAGGGGCTATCTTTCTCTATTTGTAGTTTACAAGGTGGGTGAGGAAGGAAATGACTCATGAGCACATTTCTTAAAAGCAGATGGAACCTCTTGGAGAAAAAGGTTATGTATTAGGTGCCAAGAAATAAAGACTGTGACCTAAGGATCAGAAGGGGCATAAGCTCCAAATTCCATTAAAATCAACCCAGAAAGTCATCAATAAGAGTTTATTGAGCTCTCATTGTGGAACCATCCTATCCTGTCTCAGCATTATGGAAGAAACACAGGCAGCAAAGAAAGAGCCATCAAGAAAAACAACATATGTGCATGCACACAACCATGTAAAAATAATGCCAAAGAGCCCAGATGGTGTGGGTTAGTGGTTGAACATCAACCTGTGGACCAGGAGATCACAGTTCAATTTCTCATCAGGGCACATGCCCAGGTTGTTGGCTCAATCCCCAGTGAGGGGTGTGCAGGAGGCAGCCAATCAATTATTCTCTCTCAACATTGATGTTTCTAGCCCTTTTCTTCTCTCTCTTCCTCTCTGAAACCAATAAAAAATGTAAAAAATAATGCCAAAGGCTATAAAATCATTTGCTAATGTAATGTGTTTATACACTAAATAGAGTTCCAATTATAGACTGGCATGGTAAGATCTTAGATCAGTAACAATCTTAAAGTCCCTATGTATTCATTTCATGAAGTTAGATTTGATCTGTACTGGGAGAACAAGAGAGTTTGGCAAAGAGGGAGAGAGAGGAAATTGGGATTCCAGAAAGGAGGAGTTGGGAAAATAACAGGAAAGAGGCTGAGAAAAACAGGGCCCTTTACATGGGTCAAGTAGCTCATGTAGGGGAGGGGGACTGAGGAATAAGACAGAAATGACAGCTAGAAGGAGGTTGAAGCCAAATGGCAAATGAGCTTGACTGTCCATCAAAGCTTTTAGGGTGTTCATTCTTTGGGTTACGTGGAGCAGGGAGCTTATATATTATCAACTGTTATCCTTTACTGAGTGTGAAGTCTGTATGAGGCACTAAGCTAGGAACTTGATATTTTTAATTCCTAATGCAGCCCTGGTAATTGAAACAAAGAGGGGTTTAGAAGTCAGACCAAAGTTACCCAGCTAATAAGTAGCAGGATAAGGATTCAAGCTAAGGTCTGCCAACTCTAAAGCCTATGCTTTTGTCATAACAGGTTGTTTCCTAAATCTTCAAAACAGCCCAATAGTAAACCCAATGTAATATTTGTGAATGGGGTCTAGAGCAGTGGTTGCCAACCTTTCGGACCTCACGGACCACCAGTGGTCCACAGACCACCAGTTGGAGACTGCTGGTTAGAGTATTAGGTGGAGGAAAGCTAGAGGAAGGCTTAAAACAGCATAAGCTGGTTGGGAGTGAGCAAATAAAAGTGATGGGTGACTCAAAGTTTCTGCTATGATCTGAAGCTTGTGAGATCTTAAGAAGTGTGTTATCTTTAATAAAAATAGAGAGTAGGCCCTTAATTGGACAGAACAGAAAAAGAAATGTTTCAAAAGAGAAGAATTTGACCAGTGAGTGTAAAATACCATAGAGACTCAAGGAGAAGAAAAATTAAACAAAGGGTATTGGATTTGGATATCAGGTCATTGGTTACACTCAAGAGAGTGATTTTGAAAGACAGAAGAAGGAGAATGGAGTTTGTAATGGGTTAAGGGGTGAATCAATAAGATGGTGAGGCAGTGGAGACAGAGAATAAAGGTTTTCTATTGCAATGTAGAGAAAGTAAGTATGGGTTTAGGGCACAGAGTGAGAGTCAAAGAGTTCATTTCTTTCTACAAAATAAAGGAACTTTAAGTACATTTTAGGTATTTTTATTATAGTATTATTTAGTGTTTGTCTTCCCACTGCCAAGAGAGTACAAGTTCCATTCACTGGGAAAATAATACGCAACTACAGAGACTGGAGATGTAAGCAACAGAGAGGCCATTATCTCTTTTCTATAGATGTGGAAACTGAGACTTAGAGAAGCACAGGGACTTGCCTGAAATCCCACCATTTGCAAGTAGTGAACCTGACCCTGGAGCTCCCAATTATCACGCTGTGCTTCTTCCCTAGTCAGAGAGATCTTGGCCCTGGAAAGGAACGGCACAGCTTCCTGTGGAGTGGAAAAGAAGGAGATAAAGACTAAATAGAGAGGCTCTGAGGATGGAAAGAGAAGGTGATGCCAGAGGAAGAAGGGGGACCAAGAGGAAGCTGCCATAGAGCAAAGGATGCCAAGCAAATGAAAACCAATGAGGATGCCTGCAAAGGAAGCTTCCAAGGTTGCTTCTACCGTTAAGTCCTTCACATTCAAGTCCAGAGAGTGTAAGGGGTGGCCCTATCATTTTGCTTTTAGTGGATGCCTCTTACCTCTTGTAAAATGCTTAAATTGTTGAGAAACATTCATACTTAAAGATGAAAGGGGCAGTGAGGAACGTTTATTAGGCTGTGGCATGATTTTATAACCTGACATTGCATATTCAATGGTAATATAGAGTGAGCATGTAAATATTACCTTGCACAGCTCACTTTCCCTGCACTACCACTCCTGTGGTGGGCATTTACATTCCCTGAACCAAGTATTAAATGCCATCATCTTTGGCTTCAAGAAAAAGGTCTTTCTTATCCACATGTGTTAGATATGATACCTTAAAACAGAGTTTGTGAAATGAGCTTTGGGAATGGAACGTCTTAAAACCATTCCTCTGGACAATGGTCTACAGCAGTCTTATTCATCCTTCATTAAATAAGTGATATATCGGTGATTCAATAAAACTATATGACTGAGAAAGAAATGAACCTGCTCTCCTCTCTCCTTACTTTGTTCTCTTCCCCCGCCCCCTCCCTCTTGCCATTCTCCTTGTCCTTCCATGAATCAAAAGCTGGACTCAAGGTCCTCAGAAAGAGGCCATTACTGCCTTCACCAAAGAAGTGAACTCTGAGTAGATTAGAATTTCCCTTAGATGTTTCTTTTCTTTGATCCTTGTTTCCTTTTGCTATTTTTATTTTATTGCTCATTTATTAAGCTCAGAATTGTTGAATGTTTTATGAAGCGCTGGGGATATGCATTACGATGAAGAGAACCTGGTCCTCACCTCATTGAGGTTCACAGGCCCATGAGGGAGACAGACTTTGAACAAACAGTGACAGAAAAGAATGAGGGCCCCCCCAGAGCCCATGCAGAAGGAGAGGGGCCAGGCAGCAGCAAAGCACGGAGGCCGAGAGAAAGGTCTCGACATTATAAGCACGGGCTTTGGATTAAAACAATCCCAAACTCAAGTCCTGGCTTAGTAGCTATAAGAACTTCGGCAGGTAACTTAACCTCCTTAAGCCTTGGCTTCATCCTCTGTAAAAACAGGGCTAACAACCCCCTCATCAGGCTGTGGGATCACTCATACAAAGTGCTCAGCACAGGGAAAGTAGTCAATAAACGTTTGTGAAAAAGTCCCGTACCTGGGGAGGTCAGGGAGGGCTGCGTGGAGGTGACACTTGGAGTTCTGAAGGATATGTGTACAAATCACTGGATAAATGGGTCTGAGGAAGAGGCTGGGGGGAAGTGCACTCCAGAATAGGCAACATCATGCACTGAATTTGGAGGAGGGAGGACCATGGGGCCCAGAGGCACACAGGTAGGCGAGTACCACTGGATCAGAGGCCCGCAGGGGGCAGCAGCAGGGGTGGGGCTGGAAGGGGCTGGGGCCTGGTGTGCCACAGGATGCTGGATGCCCTGCGCTCAATGAGACGCCACTGAAGGGTGTCTGCGCTAACGGCCCAGGAATTATAAGAGGACGCCTGGAAGAAGGACACACCACTGACACTCCTCCCTGCTGCCTGCAAGGTCTCTGCGCCCAGGTTATCTCCCGCCTGGCACAGAACTCCCATCAGGCCGATCATGGTCGGAGCACATTACGCTCCTTCAGTTCTTAATGCCAGCTGCTGCTTAAATTATTTCTCTCTCTGAAAGAGGGATTTATGCCCAGAGGCCTGTCTTTCTTTCTTTTCTTTTCTTTTTTTTTTAAAGCAAAGTTGGGGCGGAATACAGCAGGTGATATCTAAACAGGAGAGTGGATAAAGAATCAAAAGGTGAGTAGATCGACTTTATTTAGTAGCAAGTGCTGGCCCTTGACTTGTAAAATCAATAAATCCAAAAGTGTGTGGGAGCGCCCGCTGGGCTGTGTGTGTGTGTGTGTGTGTGTGTGTGTGTGTGTGTGTGTGTATGCGCGCGCGCACGCGTGCAGAAGCCTGCCCCCGGCCTCTAGCTGGGGAGACAAGACAAAAAGTGAGGCACATCGAATGAGACAGGATTCAAAACCACCTTGACAACAAAATGGAAGTTATTACTCAGGCACAGGTTTTAAGAACTCACTGGTAAGAAGAAGGAGATTTCTCAGGGGCAGGAAATACCTCGAAATCCTTGTGAAGAAATTGACTTGAGGGGAGGGAAGATGGGGCCGTTTTCAATCTTTCATTTCTAGACTTGGCGATGTCATTGTTCACTAAGATTCCCAAACAAACCATATTTGGCAGGTGAGAGCTGGCATGGATTTATAAATTTTCTGTGTGTTGTTTTTCCCCCCCAAAGTAAGACCATTTTATTAAAAATAGAAAAACATGTCCTCTACCAATACAGCACCATCCTTTCCAAAAGGCTGGGCTATGGTAAAATGCACAGTGAAAGGAGAATAAGCCCCAAATGAAGTGTACACAGTCCTTTTCTGCTGCGAGTAATGGGTTATCACAAGTTAGAGGCCTGCATCAACACCCACTTATTATCTCATGGGCTCTGTAGGTCAGAAACCCAGGTGCAGAATCGGCTCGCTGCCAGGGGGAAGTCAGCGTTTAAGCTGGTGGCATCCCTTTCTGGAATTCAGATCCATTTCCAAGCTCAAGCTGTGGGCAGAAGTCAGCCCTCTGTAACTGGGGAACTGAGGCTCCTGTCCTCTCCCCGGTGGGGGCCACTCTCAGGCCCAAGAAGCTGCCTCAGCTCTGTGCCATCTCACTCTCTCCATATCCCTTCACGCTTTCAATCTCCGCTGTCCTCAGTCTCTGACCTTTATCCCCAATTTAAAGGGCTTATGTGGTTAGGCCGGGCCCACCCAGATAATCTCCCTTTTGATAAACTCAGCTCTCTGATTAGTAAACTGAGTTACATCTGAAAAATACCTTAGGTCATACGACATAAAATGGCATAATCACAGGGTGATACCTCATCATATGTACAAGTTCCTCCCCAACTGAAAGGGAGAAAACGAGATAAGGCAGGCATACCAGAGAGTGAGCATCTTGGGGGGGCATCTTAGATTTGTCTATCTCTGTGTATTTCTTCCCAAGGAAGGAGTGACTAACTTATATTAAGATATTATAAAGGATATCTTTAAAAATTCCTAAACACAGAAGAATCATCCCAGTTGCTGCATTTTTTTTTTTTTTTACATGAGCAAAAGAAAAAAAAGTACTGTCTGTTGGGGAGGATGCAAAGAGAAAAGCCCTTTGAGCTGGGAGCTGGGATGATTGAGCTGCTCCGTGTGTGATGGGGAGGGGGGCAGTGGAGCAGGGAGATTAAAGAGATGAAATGCAGGGGGAGGAAATTAGAAACAAGATCCTTGAAAGCACCAGGGAGAAGGCAGAGGAGGAGGGAAGCCCCCAGGTGATTAGGAGGGGATGAACTGACTGCGGAGGGCAGAGGCAGCTAATGAAAATGTCAAGGTCTTTGCTACAGAAGATGCACCTTGCTCTGGCTTCCCTGTGAAATCATTGGTGGAATCTACATTCCCCACCAGTGCTCTCTGTGTTACTGGAATTTCACTGACACATCCAAATAAATGCTACGTTTTGCATCAAAGATGGTGTGGGACACATGAGAGAGAACACATATGAAGGCAGCAACATTGTACCAGTACACACACACACACACACACACACACACACACACACGTAATTTGGAGGGAACAGAAGCAACATCCTCGATGATATCTGTGCTTTCCTTTTGAATATTCTGGGAAAATAAGAGATGGAAGGCAATCTTAAGACCTTCTCTTTGAGGTGTTTTTCTATCTGCTACCCAAACATCTGGGGGGAAAAAACCATCCAAAGACTAGAAGTTTAGGTGTGAGGACTGTAGTGAACATCGAGGACCAGCTCAATCTCTAGGAAGCAGTAAGGAGCTCATCTGAGAGCTATGCACTGGGGGCCACAATTCCAGATCTGGACACACAGACAGGGGAGCATGAACGCCCAAGTCTTTTGCAGCCTAGTGAACATCTAACAAAGGGCCTTGCAAACATCCCCAGGTCTGTCATTATGCATTCCTTACCACTAGCTCCAGGGAGGTCATTACAATCATCTCCGAGTCAGAAAACAGGGGGAATTGTGGAGGTTAAATGACCAGCCTGGGGCTGCTGCACAATGGAGCAAAGTCGAGATTAGAACTCCTCCGAGCCTATGCCCCAGGCTTTTGCTCCACCTTCACAGAGTTCAAGTTCTCTAAAACCAGCAGCTTTGCCTCTGGGCTATGGCAACAGGATTATGGAAAATTGCACCAGGGATGGAAGAACTGAGATTGGAAGGGACACGTTAGAGGCCATCCAACCCCAGGCTTAAAACCTCCTCTGGATTTCTTATTCTGAAACCTGAAATACAGCACTGTGGCTTTTCTTCACTAAGGATAATGGACAATGAACTTGGGAAAGTGAAGGGGAGGCAAATTTCCTCAAACAACTCAATATGGAATTACCATATTATCCAGAAATTCCTCATTTAGGGATATACCCAGAAGAATGAAAAACAGGGCTCAAACAGGTATCTGTACACAAATGTTCATTGCATCCTTATGTGCAATATCTAAAAAGGTGGAGATGATCCGAGTGCCCACTGATGGATGGATGGATGGATGGATGGATAAGCAAAATGTGGTATATACACACGATGGAATATTATTCAGTCTTAAATACGAATGAAATTCTGACATGCTATGACATGGATGAACCTTGAAGACATTATGATATGTAAAATAAGCCAGACACAAAAGGGTACTAGTAAATATTTTATGATTTCACTTACATGACGCTCCAGGAGCAGTCAAATTTATAGAGACAGAAAACAGAACAGTGGTTGTCAGGGGCTGGAGGCAGTGGGCATAGGGAGTTGTTATTTAATAGGTACAGAGTTTTAGTTTGAGGCAATGGAAAAGTTTGGAAATGGGGGTGATGATGGTTGCAAAACAATGCGAATCTACTCAATGCCACTCAATTGTATAAATGGTTAAATGGTAAATGTTACGCTATGTACATTACATCACATTATGTAAAGGAGAAAAAAAGACCATGACTCCTTATTCCCCCTGTGCATCTCCACTGGACTGCAGGCCTCCAAAGACAGCGGCCACATGACTTGCTTATGATCCATAGCCGCAGTGCCTGGCAGGAGGCCCGACACAGAGGAAGTTCCAGGTAACTTAGTTAAACAAATGGAGTCAGCCCTGGCCCACTCTCTGGAGTGACAACCCAGAATATGTCTTCCTTTGTTGTTGGGGAGCACGCGAGACTTGGTTGGAAAGTTGTAAGGAGGACATTCTGAGAAAAGGGAAGTGTGTAGAAGGCCGCCTGCCCTGTTTATCGGAATTCCGACTTAGGGGGGACTTAGGGGAGTGTCGAAGGTGTCGCCCCTGATTATTCCTTGAGCTTCCCAAACAAGTCTGTGCATGTGCAGACCCCCGGGTGTTTACTGGAATCCTTATGCTCAATCCCTGGATGCCCTTGCCTAGAGGACAATGTAAACACACGTGTCCTCCCAAGATTACTCACCCTGCTGATTGTACCTAAAAATGCCAATAAAAGCCTAACCAGGCAGGCAATTGAGGCTGCTTGGCTTCTTCAACTGGGCAAGCCCCTTAGCCCTCTCCCCTACAGTGAAACTGTGTCTGAGTAATCTGTTCTTCCGTCGTTCAGGGGCTGCTGGTCAGCCCCGGCACTTTGTCACGGTGCCCTGCTGTTGGACAGTTTAGTCAATGTCTCAGCTCTGTCTGGAGATCACCCTCTTTACACTAAGGCAGCTCTGTGGGCTAATCAGAGCCCTGCCCAGCGTTCCCACTTTTTATACCCATCAACCAATGAAAGAACAAGATTGGACAGTACAGACTCTATACTATTGAATGAACACAGAATATGTCATCTGGACAAAGAACTTATCACAGTAGTGTACAATAGAGCATCCTTTCATATTCAAGAATTTTAAAGAGATCCACTGAATTCCATTTTTGCCTGGTCATCAGCTGTAACTAGGGAACTTATTAAAAATACGCATTCTCAAGTATATGTATCACACTCTAAATATGTAATTAATTGGTCTAGGGCAGGCCCTGGGAATCTGAATTGTTGTTTGCTTATTGGCTTAAGCTGCTGTGCAATTAAGTTTGGAAACTTCTGCTCTCATTACTTCATGAGTGTGTCTTGCTTCCCATATTATAAGCTCCATGAGGGCAAGAAATGTCTCTTCTATATTTTGTATATCATGTAGAGTGTCTAGGAGATTAGTAAGTGTTGAGTGATTCAAAACCAATAAGCACAGAATAGCATTAGGTTATCCTGTTGCTACTCCAACATCTTAAACCGAAAGACCCAAATGCAGCTTTTCATTCTACTGCACCAAAATATCTAAATATAAATACATATGAATATATTTCCTTTGGAAGCAGTATCAGTGAGAGTTGATTGCATTCCTTTAGGTCCACATCTGTTCTCTCAGATACTTGGAACTTAGCAGACTTATGAATAACACATTTCAAACCACAGGAGAGTCCGAGAGGCAAAAAGCTGCATGTTGTCAGGGCCAAGCAATGTGTGTTTAAACTAGAACAGCTGCAGCTATAAAGCACCAGAGTTACTTTAAACAATAACAATGTCAGTTATTTGAGTTATA
This sequence comes from Eptesicus fuscus, assembly GCF_027574615.1. Taxonomy (NCBI): domain Eukaryota; kingdom Metazoa; phylum Chordata; class Mammalia; order Chiroptera; family Vespertilionidae; genus Eptesicus; species Eptesicus fuscus. The sequence goes on along the minus strand of NC_072478.1, from coordinate 91,858,248 downwards.
AACAGTTCTTTCCGGAGCAATATAGGTTGTGATCGACCTCGTTTTATAACTAGGAGGAGTAGGTGACTGTTTGTTTGTTTTGATACTTCACTGCAAAATTTGTCATTATTTAGGAAGGAGGTCTAAATTCTACCAGCAGCAACACATTATTTGTGCTTCAAGTAGTTCTCTGCCCAGATGTCCCTTTAACAACATGGAGGCATTCACTTATAATTCATTGACACTTGAGTGTGATCCAGGTCAGCATATGTTAAAGGTAGACAGAATTCTAGCTTTAAGAAAACCTTCAGTTAAATACTTTTTGGAAATGGTGAAAATGATACCTTTGCTCTGAGAGTCAACAACACATCTCCTCAGTGGTTTGCAAAGTGTGGTCACTGGGCCAGTCACATCAGCATCACTTATGAAATTGTTCAAAATATAAATTTCCAGGCCCCCTGAATCAGAAATTCTGGGGGTGGAGTCCAGTGATCTGTGGTTTAGCAGCCCTCGAAGTGAGTTCGGTGCTTCCCAAGGTTTGAAAACCACTGTGTTGGCATATTTATGGTGTAAGAGTCCTGCAGTAATGAAACATGTTGATGTAAAGCAGCATTATTCAAATGTATTTGCCTCCACAACCCCTTTTCCTGGAACATCTATCAACTTCCATGGAATCAGTAGAGGATAAAATAGTACACATTAGAAATCACCCTCTGTGTCCATCTTGTTTTGACCTGTGTACTAGTAAAAATAGGCTAATTGTTAAAACAGTAAATGTCAAAATATACAAAGGCTCAGCTACAACAAAGGAGAACTATTCAAAATAATTTTTTGTTTGAAAAATTATTTATCTACGTTGTCTGACAGCCTCTATAGCCACACGTGGCTACTGAGCACTTGAAATGTGGGTAGTGTGACTGAGAAATTCAAGTTTTAATATTAATTTAAATAGCCATGTGTGGTTAGTGGCTCCTGTATAGATAATACCCCCAAAGATGTATTAAGACCCAGATTAATGGGCTCTACCACCCTCAATAAACAGTGTTCAATATTACCCTGGAAGCTCTCTATCCAGCCAGTTGGAAGAAGAAAAGAACATGGAAAACCATGGGCAGGGTAATTTTAAGGGCCAGGCATGTAAGTAATAGGTAGTATCTCTATATGTCATGAGAGAGAATTAGTCACATGGTCACAACCAGATGCAAGAGAGTCTGGGAAATGTAGTTCCTGGGTGGGCAGCCAGCCGCGCCCCCCCTACCCCCTCCCCCCCGGCCCCCGGCAACAGCTCCACATTATGTAAGGGGAGGTACGTATTATTTTAGTAAACAGCCAGCAGTCTCTACCACAATGACTATGAAGAAAGAAGATTATTTTCTAAGATCCTCTATTACCTGCTCCTCTCCTATCAACCCTAGACTATTAGAGTTAGATACAGACTAATAGATCATTTCATTCAGTTGTCCATCAGGTGTTCAGGCAGTGCATGCTATAACATTCCCTGTGACAGGGCTTCCTGGTTCTAAGTAGCTTCCTGAAGAAACTGCAGGGAAGTCTGCTCTCCACACCCTACTCTTCATTACAGCTTTTCTACATCTCTTTCCCTTCAAGTCAAACTTAACTGCACGTTCTCTAAGAATCTGCATGGGTGGTGGCATTCATCTGAGTAACACACAGTGAATAAGAGTACCCACAATCCTATCACTTGAGATTGTCAAGTCTCCAGATGGTACAGCTGCACATACACTAAGGACTTCTGGGCCTAAGTAGAAGAAATGACCATCGGGGAACGTCAGACAAGGCTACAGGGAGATATTTATCTAACCTGGGACACTTATAAAAAAGGGGCTAAAAAGGTTTGGATGGGGACCCAAGAGCATAGAGCACAATGTTAATAAATCCTTCCTCTGCCAGCCTCAGGAGAGATTCGAAACCAGTTCTCAGAGGCAGGAGAGAAGGAGAATAACAGATCCCGTTGTCCAGAAACTCATCAATGGTGCTCCTGCCTTGGTTAGGAGCTGTCCGAAATTACTTTGCCTGGACTCTGGGTTTAAAATGTCCTTCTCCTGCCCATCAGTGATTTATATTCTCCTTTGGGGAGGGCTCTCCATTGCTAATTAACTTATCTTGTGTTTGAGTCTTGTCTCTCCATAAACTCCAAGCTTTTGGGAGAAGCAGGGTCTCAGTCTACACACGTGAATTTCCCAAACACTGTGTCTGGTGAGCCACAACACCCATGAACATACACCCGCTCAGTTCGGTCAACAGAGCCCACGGAGCTGTTTTAGACAATCTGAGTTCTCATCCTGGCTGTGTGGCCTTAGGCAAATCACTTTCCCTCTCTGAACTTTGGATTTATCTTCTAAAATAGAATTCAGCAAACTATAGCCTGTAGGCCAAATCAAGTTTGTGGGCTGTTTTTATACAGCCTGTGAGCTAAGAATGTTTTCTGTATTTCTTAAGGTTTATAGAAAAACAAAAAAGAATATGCAACTAAAACGATGTGTGGGCCTCAGAGCCTGAACATTTTATCTGGCTCTTTACAGAAAAAGTCTGCCAACTCATGCTCTAAAATGAAGACAATAAACTGGAAAATATATATTTCTTTTTTTTAAACTCCATTATTTCCTCACCCTCTAATGGAACCATCTCTGTAAAGTACAGGGAGTCCAAATAGTGAATATACAACCCAAGTGCCAAGCTGCTCAGTTGATGCAGGGGTGGGCACCTGATCAGCCCCCTTTCCTGTAGGACACCCCCTCTACCCCCGGCTCCTGCAGTACAGTTTGAAAGCCTCAGACAAAATGATCGGTAAAGTCTTTTTGGCCCTGACATTCTTTGTTGTGGGGAAGTAGTAGAGCTTCCCAGTTAAGGCTTAAGCTTGGGAGTCGAGAGCATTTGGGCTGAGTCCTAACTTTATCTCTTATTATCTATAAGTATCCATAGGTTACTTAACCTCTCTGAGCCTCAATTACCTCAAAATAGAAATCATGATAGTAACCTAGTCTAGGGTTGCAGCGAAGGTTAAATGAAAGCATGCATGGACAGCATTTAGCAGAAGGCCTGGCAACATACTAAGATATCAATCAATGGAAGCTATCATTATTATTGTGAGAACACACTTTTTTGCTGTCTCTCACACATGCCTGGCTTTGGAAAAGCTTCAACAATACCATCCAGAGGTCAACAAGTGCCACGTCGTAAAGTACTCCAGAGCACTCCACACCCGGGAACGCTCAATACACAGTAACCAATCAATACTGTTGGCAAGGGCTCAGCATTCCACAGCTGCGAAGCCCAACAGGGACATGAAATATTTTCCCTGAGTTTCTCGCCACTTACCTAAGCCCAAAGCCCTCCAGACACCCTCTGCACTGTAATAATAAAAATGCACACAAAACCACATATATAAATAAAATATTTTGCTGCTAATGAGAGGCAACCCGGCAGTTTTCTCATCACTCCCGTGACAAGTTTATGGGCTCTACAACTGCAGTCGAAATATTTTTGCTATTTTCACAATTTTCTTGGCTTCCTTCCCAAGGAATTAATCATTTCTACAGCACTGGGGAGAAGCTGAGAAATCGCAGACATGACTGAACGACACGATAGAGCATTCTCTTCGCCCACGCCGAGTCTCTCTCTGTGCATGAAATTAAATCGTTCCGGGGGAAAATGGCTTGCTGTGGTGGGGAAAGTGTGGCAGCTAACTCCTCCAGGGCTCCTGCTTCATGGAAAGGGTTCAGTGGGCCAAGTAGGTTGGCCTCAGTTCTTTTGAGTTTCCCAAATCCTAGGTGAAGAAATCTGAACATACGTTAAGTCCTATGGCTATGCCTAAATGAAACTCAAGGTGTCATTGGGTTGGAGGGAAATAGCCGCTGTGGTGGATCAACTACGGTTGTGACTGAGAAGAGAGACTCCTGTGATCAAGTTTTGAATCTGAACATCTGACCTAGAAGAGACTCCAGAGGTTATTTTACTCTGCTAATTTTGTAAGTGAGGAACCTGTAAACCCACAGGCTTTGGAGACAAACACACATGCATATGAAGCTCTGCCTCTTGTTAACAAATCACCTAACCTCCCAATGACCCAGTTCCTCTCTGCGAATATTACAGTGCCTTCTTCAGAGAGTTTTTAAGAGGATCAGAGATACCGTGGAACAGAGGGCTTGGTACATAATGAAAGAGTAAACATACAAATGGGCAGATAATGGCCAGTCCAAACAAAAATGCAACTCTGACCCACAATCCACAGCAACCTGCTCAGGAAACCAGCCCCTTATTTACAATAAACAAATCAGAAAGCCAGCCGGCTATGTCAGATTTGCAGCAAGTCAGAATTGCTATCTCCAGTAACAATCCAGAAGGCTCCACAATAGCCTCTGTAATGATCACTCCAAATGGCCAGGGCTTATTAACTGACAGCTTCCCTAATTATGTCCCTAATTCTAACTTAGAACAAGCCAGAGAAAACCAAATATGTCCCCTAACCAATCACACAGATGCCCCGATTCTCGCTAGCCTGCCTACAACTTCCCTAAGCCAACAGTCTCTGTTCAGGGTTTATATGAAGCTGTCCCGCTTTCCCCACTACAAAGCTTTCCCACTCTTCTGCCTGACTTTGAGTCTCAGCCAAAACAAGTGGTGGTGGTGGTTGCTGTCTCTTGCTATAGCAAGCTCTGTCTAAATGGCCTTTGCTCACAGTGCACACAGACCTGCCCTGCACATCACCTGCACACTCACACACCTGGTGTCATACAATGAATAAAGAACAGACACACCTCTTGAAAGTGTGTTGTGATTTTTCAATCCACTCATTAAAGCCAATTAACAAGGGATGTATTCACCAGAGAATAATTACTCAAGCTTGTTCTAACTAACAGGAATTCTAAAAAGACTAAGTTTGCACAGTGTTTGATCTTCTATGAGCTTACTCAACTGTTCCCTCATTTGCTCATCCACTCCATTAAACACTGTAGGTACAAAGCCAAGGGCCCAAGATACTCTTAGGGGCCCACAAAAATTATTTTATTTTTAAAATCAGAATAAGTAAACTCTTATATTGAAGAAAATAATTTATACACACACACACACACACACATATATATAAATTATTTTCTTCAATATAAGAGTTTACTTATTCTGATTTTTAAAATAAAATAATTTATATATATTATTGGCTTATTGGTTTTTATACCCACATAATTGCAAAGTTCAATGTTAAATCATTTGTGTGGAGGAAGCAAAGATGCATAGAGCCTCCTAAAGTCATAGTGTGGCCCTCCTCAGAGGAAATCATATTTGTCCTTTTTGTGGATGAATAAAATAATGGCCCCTATCAGTTATCTACCAGGCTTCCAGCCCACCCACAATCTCTCTTCTACATTCTGGTAATTCTCAAATTGGTCTTCCAGCTGTTTTCTAGTGCTCAGATCCTTTCGAGTCAACCCTTCTGCAGCTATAGAAGATAGTATGTTCAAAATACAAAAGACATCGTTACCCAACTTGTAAAAATATCACTTAAAAACTTGGTTGGTGCCCACTACTATTAGGATATCCTAGTATATAATCTTGTTTCACTCACTACTGCCACCCCCATCCTCAATCCAAGCAGATTTTTTACATCATACCTGCCCAGGTGCTCCTCCACCTACTGACAGCCAGTGCATTCTGCTCAGATTCTGCTTCATATACCACATTCTCAATGAACTCCTCCCAAGTGTCCGATATGGGCTGTTCTCACATCTTATTCCTAAAGCACCACTAGATCAGAATTGACAGGAATTAGTTAGATATGTCTGTCTTCCATAGCTTAGACATGTGGTCGGCAAACTGCGGCTCGCGAGCCACATGCGGCTCTTTGGCCCCTTGAAGTGTGGCTCTTCCACAAAATACCACGGCCTGGGCGAGTCTATTTTGAAGAAGTGGCGTTAGAAGAAGTTTAAGTTTAAAAAATCTGGCTCTCAAAAGAAATTCCAATCGTTGTACTGTTGATATTTGGCTCTGTTGACTAATGAGTTTGCCGACCACTGGCTTAGACTATAGCCTCTTTGAGGGAAGAACTCAGAGCTTATCAATCTCTTTTTGGAGTGTCAAGAACAGACATTTATTAAGTAACGTGTTCAGCATGCAAAACTCACCAGCAGCAAAGTTGGTGCCGGAAGTTAACTCACCAGGCTCCTGGTTTTGCCTCTTTTTAATTCAATGCACAGGATCTCTATAACAGTCAGTAAACAAGGGCGGGGGTGGGGGGGGGGTGGCAAATGGATGCTTTGGATGCCACACACTGAAGTAAAACAGTGCTGGACGAGTGGATATTTAACAACAGGATTTCCAGAAAAAGAAACAAACAAAAACAACCCTCCTGATTTATAGCATTTACCAATTTCCGTGTTGTAAATTCCCCCATCATAGCCCATGTGAAGCTATCAACTATCAACATGACACAGAGGTGGGAAATGTCTCACAGGCTATGCCATGATGTATTATTTCCACCATCCAGATGCTATAGTCTAAATAACCTCAAGATAATAACCTCAACAACCATAAAATAATTAAGAAGTAATGATTTTTGCGTACTCGTTTACCTTTATTTTAATTGATTTATCTGTACATTTATAAAAATTTAATTGTTATAACTGTGTTTAGTAACTGACACAATTGGCAAAACTCCTAAAAACAGCCACTGGCTCTTGTGAGCCGGTACAAGCTGTCTTGCTGTACCACAGACAGCCTGTTTGCATATAGCTTACAGGAATGTTGTGAAAATAAACGCCCATAACATTTTAGGGTTTAGATCAATAACATGGTAAAGGCACTGCTTAGGTTATATGTCATTTATTCAGGCAGGTCTTTGTCCCTGTCCTGTGCTTCTCTATGACACGTGTCCCTTTTATCATCTGTGCTCAGTGCCTACCTGTCTCACCAGACCATATGCTCTACAAGGTGAAAGACCCTGTCTATTCCTCATCACTATATTCCTGGTGTCAGGACCTCAATAAATGTTTGTTGAATGTGTAGATGGAGCAAATATGTGAGTGTCTTGTTGCTGCTCTATCACTTTTATACCGACATCATAGGGCAAGGCTGCAAGAGAGATGTCAAGTGGCAAAGAGTTTGAAACAGGAGCCATAAAAGGGCAAGTCTTTACTCAGGTGACCTACTGTTGCTGGTATGTGAGAAATCCCGGAGAATACACTTGGTATATGTGTGCTGAAACACCAAGGTTGCAAGTAGGGGCCAACTGCCACATTTTTTTTCCTAACAGGTTATGCAAAGCACTATATACATGAACTATGAATTGAAAGGCAACACAGCAAATAACTTAATAAGCCAACTACCTGATTTTTTTTTTGCCCTGTGCAATTTCAAAAAAATGGTAATAGTAGTAAGCATATATATATAGTACTATTATCTGCCAGGCACTATTAATTAATTTAGTCACACAACAACTCTCTACTGTATGGACTGCTATTATCATGAGGAAACTGAGGCACAAGGGAATTAAATAACTTTCCCAGGTCACAAAGTCAGAAAGTCATGGCAGTCTGGCTCCAGCGTCTCTGGTCTTAACCATTATGCCATACTCAGGCAACAAAAACAGTGTCCAGAATGTCCCTGGAGCTTCATTCTAGAATTAGTCCCAGTTGTCACAGCAAGAGTTTTAATCTTTTTAGGAGATCTCTGGGCAGGCATGCAGTCTCTGGATGAGATGAGGACCAGCCTAGTTTGAGGACATAGGAACAGCTCTCCCAATGAATGGAACAGGAGAAGGAATTTCTGCCAGCTGCCCACCCAGGAGCAAGCCCTTCAGGGCACCATTTCAGATGGAGAGAACCTTTATAGGAGGAAGAATCTGCTAAGCCCCTCTTTGCCCAAGGAAATAAGACACAGAGAAGCCTATCTTCAAAGAGGCTTGGAGAGAGAAAACTTCAGAAATTTGTGCCTCTTCAAATATTTGAGTGTTTGTGTGCATGCACTTATGGGAGGGTGGTGGGAGGGAATATATATACAGGTAATGTGACAGGTTTAGTCCAGGTAAGGATCTTACCTTCCAGATGAGAATCTTACCTGCCATCCTCTCCCATGCCCATGACGAAGTCAACATCAGGTATGTATGTGTGATGAGAATTTTGTAGATTGTACAAATAATGGATTTTTTTATAAGGCTAGCATGGGGACTTTCTGGTTTGCATATTTTCTATTTCAAAATAACATTTGTATTAGGTTTTCACTTCCAAAAGTATTTGGGGTGTTATTTAAAATACAAATGAATTCTCATTATTGCTTTCCAGTTGCTAAAAATTAGAGATCACTAAAATAATGGAAGGTTAGCAAGAGTGGGAGTAAGGAAAATTTAGAAGTTAAACTTATTTTGTTAAGAAAAAGCAGAGCTTTTCTGAAGAAATTGGAGGAACCAATGTATTAGTAATTAACTGATCCAAGCTCCTAAGTGTATTTTAATATAGCCCATGTGTGGATTCTGGCACAATTGGGTCTTCAGGCTGCCAAATCCAAAATCAATTTGTAGGAGAAACAGCAATCAGTCATTAATTGATTTCTGATTCCATTCAGCTTTAGATTAAAGGATACCCCCAGGATCTTGCAAATAAAAAATATGACCAGTGATTAGGCATACTGGATAGCAATTTGATTGCTTTCCATATCAGACAACTGAGTTTGCAAAGACTGCCATTTGCTAGGCACTTGGTCATTGAATGAATCTGCTTTCCGCATTTAATCCACTGATTATCTTTTTGTTAATGAAGCAGGGTCCCTGGCACAAACAGAGGTGTTCAAGAAAGTATCAGGGGGCTTTTTCAAAGAGAAAACAGCTCTTGTATTCACATTTTGAATTTCTCAATAGCCACCTCACCCTTTTATCACACTATTATTTTTTATGGTAATTCAGAATCACAGATTGGTGGTGCTGTCAACCAAAAAAAACACACAAAAAAACAAATTTCACTTCAAAATTTCAATATGACTTCTTTGCAGAGTCAAAATGGGAAGTTCAACTTGCATTGCTCTTCTGGGTAGACAATCCATCAATATCCACTGATCCTGAAAAGATGACTTAGAGCAAGTACATACCTATTGAGTCTTAGACTTAAGAGGAAGTTAGAATGGAAAGGGCTGAGCATAAGATTTGGAGTTAAAGGAAGCTTTGCTTTCAGAGACATCAAACTTGATGAGGTCAGTTTCAGACTGCAATGTGAATGGGCAATGGGGAACAAACGTCCTCCGCCATCTTGCATATTTTGCTTCATGCCAAAGACAGTATTCATTTCTACTTCAGGATGAACATTCTCCTAAATAAGGAACGTTTTCTTGGGGTTGTTTGGGGGCACTTTTTTTTCCTCATTGAACATGCATTTTCTTTCCAATATCTCAGAAAGTTATTTAGAGATCATACTCGGAGCCAAACAATAATTCTGCTTTTATAAATCGATGTCATGCTTCAACATTAATTCGTCATCTGCTAAGACAGAGCTAGCAAGGAATATTTTATCTTCAGCTGAGCCTGTTAGTCCTTCAACTCAGCTTAAAGGTACAATACATCATACCTGGAGGCCCTCTGGTATTCTATAACCTCCCATGCATAACTTGAATTAGCAAGGAAATGACATATTTATATAGCAATTAAAAATATGTTTAGCATTCCCTGAAGTGCCACCCCTCCCAATTACTTAAGCTAGAAGCACATTCATCATCTGGCAGAGTGTGTAGCCCAATAGAGACAGTGGTTGTTTCCGTACCCAGTGTGTAACAAGGTGCACAGGAATGGAATCTGAATTTCCACAACCTTGACATGTCCCCACCCACTGATGGTACTTCCACAGCATGCTCTTTTTTAAACAACACCATTTGGAGCTGTCACATCTCCAAATGCATGAGGCTCTCATGCTCTCACGTTACCCACAATAGTATCACGGTTAGCCTTTCAGACTTCCAGATTCCATGGCTTCTTTTTACTACAATATCAGTCTTTGAACCAAGTGTCAGTCACGGATGTTTATCTATTCTATAAAAATCCCTAATAAAAGCGGCTGGTGGGTTTCTTCCCAACAGGAATGAGCTTGGTAGTTGCTAAGATTGCAATCAGTTATACTAAAGATAGCTATTTGCCAAGAATGAAGTACCTTAGTTTTAGTTACAATGCCCTTAGCAACTAGATTACAATCTAATAGATGTTGTTGTTGTTTTCTTCCTTCTAAATGTGCACTATAATCTTTGAAAGTCCATAACATTTCTTATGTGAATCACCAGTTCTGGCAACCTCAGATTAGAGGAGAGAAATGTGCTTTGTTGACATGTTTCAGCGAACAGAACTCGGAAAGTTGACAAGCTAAATGCCAGTGTCGATGTATCCTCAACTGGATTTAGAAAATGTTATACTCCTCCTATTATTACAATTCAAACGGACTGTTCTGAGTTTTCTTTACTTTTTTATCTTAAACTCCCATTGTAGCTCTTGAAAAGCATACTTTTCAGGTTTAGGTTCTGAGCAACAACCTATTGGCGTTTGAGTGAAAATGAGATAAAAACACATAGTACAATTTAGCCTTGATTTTCAAGTCAATCATGGCTCCAAAGTGACCTTTCCATTCTCCATTAAAATAGTCCTCAGCATTTTCTTCCTCCTTATGTTTGTGTATCTGGAGAGGATTTTAACGTTGTGTCTGACATAGAGCACATGGAGTGAGCGCCTGCAAGTCTCTGCAGTCTGCAAGGCCATTTCGCCAGTTGCTTTTGGCAGAGGAAAGTTGAGGGCAGGGAAGGGCCTGGGTATGTGCCAGATGAACATCTAAGAAGCATTGATTAAGTACCTGGAGGTGAGCACTGTGTGGCCAAAGAGCGTAGGTTTCAGAAGGAGACACATCTGGATTGATTCCTGCCTCCACTGTTATGACACATAATTTAACATTCCCGAGCTTTCTGGTTAGTGGTTGTACATACAGGTAAAAACGGTGCGGACTTTAACAAGTTCTGAGAGCTAAAGGAGACATCGTAAAAACAATGCTTATGATCATAGAAAACATACACTGAGCACTTACTATGTGTTTTACACAGATTATATTATTTAGCCTAACAACCCGAGGAGGAATGCACTATTATTATGATCCCCCTTTATGGATGAGAAAATTGAGGCATTGGACGATTTAAGTCACTTACCCAAGGTCAAAGTCACTTAGCCAATGGCAGAGCTGGGATCCACTCCTGAGCAGATGGACTCTAGAGCCACAATCAAAACTGCTAACTGCCCTTTCTTGCCCTTTGGCACCAAACTCTTCACAGATCCCCTTCATCTTTAAAATGCTGCGATTCTATGACTTCTGTAACAACATGTGCCTTTTAAGAGACACTGACAACTCCACTAGCTGTGGCATAGAGCAGTACAACATCTTAAAAATACATTGTGATCATAAATACATGTGTGCACGTTTATAAGGAGACCTAGATCTGACTGAGCATGTGCTACACCCATATTGGAACCTAACCCTTATGGGTGAATTGAAATAAAATATTTATGCCACGCCCCTGTGCTCAGCCCCCAAACTGCTACCCCAGGGTAGAGATCAATATTTGCATTCTGTCTGCAAGCTGAAGATCCCTTTGATTGTCCTTGCCCAAAGAGTGAAAAATGATACTCCAACTTGATCACGTGTCTAAGGTTTCCTTTTACCCCTGCGGTTTGTGTGTAGGTGTTTTTCAAAGCCGAGACTGATGAGGAATACGCAAGCAAGCTCTGCTTTGCAGCAGCACCATCTTCTCACGTCCTAATCCTCATTGCTTCTCTGCAGAGACCCTCTGAGCTGCCAGAAAGTTGCAGGCAATTCACCAGCCTGATTACCTTGGCCTCTGCCCCGGCTTCTCTGGCTACCTCCAGCTCGATTCTTCCTGAGATTTGTGTCTGTGACTTCTCCATTGCCATTATTTTTCAGTTGAGGTCATGGGAGAGGAAGGAGAGAGATTGGGAAATTTTATTATTTGCTCTCACTTTATTCTGTTACCTAAGTTACTGAAAGGGTATCTGGAACTCCAGCGAAACCAACGCTGAAGCAATGGCTCTAGCACAGCGGGCTGCTGAACTTCTCTTTTCTTTGTCCTTCGCTACTTCCTCAACATTTAAGATGGGAATAAAAACCACAACCTGTCTATAAACAATGACAGGCTCCATACCACATACCTTCTTCATAATAATGAATTCCTTTGCTTCACACAAAAATCTTGTGAGATTAGCATTACTATCACCATTTTACAGTCAAGGAAACTGAAGTTCAGAGAAGTTTAGAGATTTTGAAATATTGCATGGCTAAGAAAAATCTGAAGTGGTATTTAACCCACATCAATCTTAACCTCTAAGCCATATTCGAAATGTCTACTCCTTGTGGTATCACCACTACTAAATGAAAATAAAAAATAAACCTTCTAGCCCAGTTGGTGTGGCTCAGGGTTGACCGTTGACCCATAAACCAAGAGGTCACAGGATCTATTCCTAGTCAGGGCACATGCCCAGGATGTGGGCTCCATCCCTAATAGGGGGCATGCAGGAGGTAGCCAATCTATGTTCCTCTCTCTTCGATGTCTCTATCTCTCCACCCCTCTCCCTTCCTCTCTCTCTAAAATCAATAAAAACATATTTAAAAATAAAAAATAAACCCTCCAGCCTTATAAATCACAATGATTCATGGGCATTGTTTGGTGAGATCTTTCTCTGAAGGGATGAATGAATGACTGAAAAGCACACTCTTCCAGCTTTTGTCAGTTCTGCCTGGCTAACCCCTTCTGCTGAAGGCTGAAAGCAGAAAGGTTGTGTCACATTTTTATAAAAAAAAATCTATATATCTATATATATCTACATATATCTATATCTATATCTATATCTATATCTATATATCTATATCTGTACCTATACCTATACCTATATCTATATCTATATCTATATCTATATCTATATCTATATCTATATCTATATCCTCTATATCTATATCTATCTATGTATATCTATATCATCTATATCTATATCTATATCAATATAGATATCGATAGATATAGATATAGATATAGATATAGATATAGATATAGATATAGATAGATAAAATACAAAGTGCTCTGATCAATTTAGGGTACTCTGTGACCCAGTTAAGTAGGATAGCATTTTTGATGCCTGAGTTTGACCTGAGTGAAGTCCATGCAGTGCAGTGACTTCTTTATTACTGCAGAAATTCTCTTTGATACCCAGAGGGAACAGAGATGAGCCCATAGAACCTTGGAGAAATAGTCTAAAGCAGACGTTTGCCATGGTGATGTTCACAGAGTATGGAAAATTAAAGGGGAGAGTTCACAGCCCAATGACCACATGGCCACCAATGTGGTGCCTGTAATGGACTCGAGACCTGGGAGAGCTCGTACTTTAGAATCCTTTCTTTTATTCAAACGTAGGAAAATAATGTTAAACACATACATTATGTCTGAAACAAGCTCTTGCAATGGACCCTTTGTCATTTACACTTAGATTTTGCCCTTTTTAAAAAAAACCTAAACAAATGTTCTCAAGTATTCTGAAGAAAGCTTCAAAGTAAAAAAAAAAAAAAAAGATGGTGTCATTCTGGATTGCTTATTTTCCCCTACACAACCAGCATACTATCCGGCAGAAAATCCTGTCACTCTACCTAAAATCTCTCTCTCTCTCCTACTTTGCCCTCAACCTGGTCCACATCACTATCATCTCACACCTGGATTATTGTAATAGCCTCCTACTTCATCCTTGTTTCTTACCTGCCCTTCTACAGTTCCATCTCATCACTGACCTCAGCCATACTTGCAAGTAAAAAATCTGGCCACTCGCTTTGGATGCCTTTGTCACTCAGAAAGCTTATTTTGGTCCCTGCGAACTCTCTGATCTTGTTCCTACTGTTCTGTGATCACACTGCTTCAACCACACAGACGCATACTTATTTTCTGTTTCTTAAATATGCTATCCCCACTCTCCCTGAAGGCCTTTGCACATGCTGGTCCCTCTCATGGAATGTTGTTTGTCCAGAAGTCTGCATGTATACTTCCTTGACTTCTTACAGGTCTTCACTCAGTCACCTAAATAAGGCTTTCCTTGAATGATCTGAACTTTTAACTCCATTCCTCCAATGACTGTTTCTAACCTCCATTTATGATTTATTTTTCCTTCTTAGCATTTACCAATATCTAAAATACTGTGCATTTGTTTTTATCTTGCTTAATGTCAGATTCTACATTAGAATGCAAACTAGTTATCTAGGGCAGATTGTTGGGGGGTTTGGAGGTCTTTTTTTGTTTTTGTATCTTCAGAACCTAGAATAGCGCCTGGCACGTTATAGGTACTCTTCATAATTAGGCACTAAAAAAGTAACTAAATAAAATAATTAGTGCATAGGTCTGCAGGCAGAGAAGCGAATGGAATAGAAGTAGATGCAAATACTTAGCACAAAGTAGACACTCAGCGACTTTATGGATAAAAAATGAATGAATCATAAAAGGGTGGTAGCATTACAGGTGATCTGATTTTATTCTTTAGGCTTATCTATATTTTATCATGTTCATATATGATAAAAACTTTAAAGTTATTTTATCACCTGTATAGAACTTCAGTTTACAACATTTTTCCACATTCCGCATCTTATTTTATCCTCTGGGTGGTGCACTGAATAGCATTATATTCCTTTTATAAGAGAGGAATTAATAATGTGAGGAGAAAATAAACTGATTATCCAACAGCTCACAGGTAGCAAGTGACAAAGATGGAAAAATAGGAAGGGACTGAGTCTTCTGTATATGCAAAGTGATGGAAAAATAAAAAGAAAAGCCTTTTTTTTTTTTTAAACAAAGGTAGGCTTCTATCAGAATTTTTACATACTAGGAGCTTACCGATGGTAATAAACTTAGAAAGCTCTGGACATAAGGTTCGTTTTATATAATGCTGGACAGAAAACTGAAAAAAAAAATCTTAAAATGTGATAAAATACACATAACATGAAATTTATCATCTTAACCTTTCTAAGTATACAGTTCAGTAGTATTAAGTTCATTCACATTGTACAGTCTTCAGCATCTCTGGAATTCTTTTCATCCCACAAAACTGAAACTCTGTTCCTATCAAACATTAACTCCCCATTCCCTCTACCCCAGCCACCACTATTCTGCTTTTCTTCTTAATTTTGACCATGCTCGGTATCCTATATAATAAAAGCTAATATGCAAATTGTCCCCACGGGCGGGAGTTCAACCAACTGGGAGTTAGACATGCGCTGACCACCAGGGGGCGGCACGGAACATGGCAGGTGTTGGCAAAGCTGCGCTGGCAGCAGGTGGCAGTGGAGGCGCTACTGGCCCGTGGGCCCCAATGAAAGCGGGACTGCGGCTAGATGGTGGAGCAGGTGAGAGTGGGCTGCACCAGGCCAAGGTGGGTGCAAAGAGAGGCCCCAGCCAGCGGCAGCAGCAGGCAGCCGGGGGAAGGAAGGCCCCGGCCAGCAGCTGCTAGGGACCCTATCCTATCTAATAATAGAGTAGCATGCAAATTAACCGTACCTCCGCGACAAAAATGGCGGCCCCCTAGCCACAAGATGGCGGCGACCAGTAAGCTCAGCCGCGCCGGAGTTCCCCAGTCCAGGGAGGACAGCCGCTGAGAGCCGGGCAGCTCTGGGTGTCAGGCTGAGAGGCGTCAGCGCCCCCACGCCGCCATCGCCGCCTGGAGGCCACCCGGGGTGTCCGGCTGGGAGGCGTCCGCGCCCCCATGCCGCCCGGAGGCCGCCAGGGGTGTCCGGCTGGGAGGCGTCCGCGCCCCCTCACCGCCATCGCCGCCCGGAGGCCGCCCGGGGTGTCCGGATGGGAGGCGTCCGCGCCCCCACGCCGCCAACCCCTCCGGGAGGCCGCCCGGGGTGTCCGGCTGGGAGGCGTCCGCAGGCCGCCAACCCCTCCCGTAGGCCGCCCGGGGTGTCCGGCTGGGAGGCGCCCAGGACCCCACCCGCCATCCCCTCCCGGAGGCAGCCCGGGGTGTCCGGCTGGGAGGCGCCCAGGACCCCACGCCGCCATCCCCTCCCGGAGGCAGCCCAGGGTGTCTGGCTGGGAGGCGTCCTGACCGCAGGCCTCCAATGCCTCCCATAGGCAGCCCGGGGTGTCCGGATAGGAGGCGCCCAGGACCCCACCCTGCCATCCCCTCCTGGAGGCAGCCCCGGGGTGTCTGGCTGGGAGGCGTCCGTGACCCCACACCACCAACGCCTCCCAGAGGCAGCCCGGGGTGTCTGGATAGGAGGCGCCCAGGACCCCACACTGCCATCCCCTCCTGGAGGCAACCCGGGGTGTCTGGATGGGAGGCGCCCACGACCCCACACTGCCATCCCCTCCCAGAGGCAGCACGGGGTGTCTGGATAGGAGGCGCCCAGGACCCCACACTGCCATCCCCTCCCAGAGGCAGCCCGGGGTGTCTGGATGGGAGGCGCCCACGACCCCACACTGCCATCCCCTCCCAGAGGCAGCACGGGGTGTCTGGATAGGAGGCGCCCAGGACCCCACACTGCCAACCCCTCCCAGAGGCAGCCCTAGGTATCTGGCTGGGAGGCACCCGCGCCCCCCAGGGAGCGTGTCAAGTACTGATGATTCTACCAAAGGAAAAGTTTAGAGAAAGAGAGGATAGAAAAGGAATAGAAGGAGAAAAGTAAGAAAGGGAGCGAGTCAAGTACTGATGATTCTACCAAAGGAAAAGTTTAGAGAAAGAGAGGATAGAAAAGGAATAGAAGGAGAAAAGTAAGAAAGGGAGCGAGTCAAGTACTGATGATTCTACCAAAGGAAAAGTTTAGAGAAAGAGAGGATAGAAAAGGAATAGAAGGAGAAAAGTAAGAAAGGACATAAGATGAAACATCAAGAAAAAGAATGAGAAGAAAAAAAGGAAGAAACAACCACAGGATATCACCTTTCCAAGTCTCATGAAATTCCTGTTTAAGGAGTTTATTTTATGATTCTTTTAGTTTGGGTTTACATTTTTACTGTTTTGTCAAGACCACAGCAGGTACACTGTCCAATATGTTTTTTTAAAATAAATTTTATTGATTTTTTTACAGAGAGGAAGGGAAAAGGATAGAGGCTAGAAACATCTATGGAGAGAGAAACATCGATCAGCTGCCTCCTGCAGTATGTGCCCCCAACCAAGGTACATGCCCTTGACCAGAATCGAACCCGGGACCCTGAGTCTGCAGGCTGACACTCCATCCACTGAACCAAACCAGTTAGAGCTGTCCAATATGCTAAAGAAAAAACCCTATCTAATAAAGAGAGAATACGCAGGGGAGGGCATTTGGGGGTGACCGGGCTGTCAGGGGAGAACAGTTGGAGATGATCTGGCTGGCAGGAGAGCAGTTAGGCGTTGATCAGGCTGGCAGGGGAGTTGTTAGGGCAGTGATGGCGAACCTATGACATGCGTGTCAGCACTGACACACGTAGCCATTTCTGATGACACGCGGCAGCATGCCGAGGATGAAACATTTGCTGCTCCTGAGGATGAAACATTTGTGACTAGAGTCTTGGAGTTAGTTTTTTCCTCAAAGTGACACACTACCCGAGTTATGCTCAGTTTTTTGGCGAAGTTTGACACACTAAGCTCTAAAGGTTGCCCATCACTGGGTTAGGGGGTGATCAGGCTGGCAGGCAGGGGCAATCAGGCAGGCAGGCAGTTGGGAGCCAGCAGTCCCGGATTGTGAAAGGGATGTCTGACTGCCTCTTTAGGCCCGATCGGGCCTAAAGAGGCAGTCAGACATCCCCCAGGGGTCCCAGATTGGAGACTGTGCAGGTTGGGCTGAGGGACACCCTCCCCCAGTGCACGAATTTCATGCACCGGGCCTCTAGTATCATATAAGCATATTTGTCTTTCTGCAACAGGCTTATTTCACTTACTATGTAATGTCTTCAAGGTTCATCCATGTTACAGCATGTGTCAGAATTTCCTTCCTTCTTACGATTGAGTAATACTCCATTGCGTGTGTGTATACTGGTATAGAGCATTTTGTTAATCTGTTTATCTGTGGATGGACACTGGGGCTGCTTCCACCTTTGGGCTATTGTGAATAATGCTACCATGAACGCTGGTATACAACTATCTGTTTGAGTCCCTGCTTGCACTTCTTTGGGGTATATACCCAGAGGTAATTAAAAATTAAAAATAAATTTTTATAACAAATGGGGGTATCTAAAGGATATCATCAGTAGAGAACAGGTGCTTAAGCCTGCACTTGCTTGGCTTGAATGCAAGAACACACCAATACACACCATTCCCATGCCACGGTGTACTGCTGGCTTTATTTTCAGTGAGAATATTCAGTCATGTGTCCCACTGTCTTCTGAATGCCCGCCATGCTCTAGACTCTGGGAATTCAGCAGTGACCAAGACAGAAACAATCCTTACCTTCATGGAGCTCGCCATCATTTAGAGAAGACTGACAGACACTGCATAAGTCCTAATAAATCATCACTTTATAACTGTGGTACATGCTCTAAAGAGAAAACCCAGGGCCCTGTGAGGACACTGAACAGGCTAGCCTCCAGGACAGGGCAGAGGAGGGCTCTGCAAGAATCAGGAGGTTTCAGAATGTAAATAGGAATTAGGCACCCATCAAAATCTCAAATTTACTTCGTGGTGTAAGCAACCAATGTTGAGCCTCATTAGATTACTCTCTCCAAATTTCAGAACCATTCTCCAAAGATTCAGAATAATGTTGGCAATATTTAGAAGCTCATTAGATGAATTAATTAGAGCAACTAATTAAAGTTTAATTAAATAGTAGTTAAGTTCATTATCCCTACAACGCTGATTTATTTTTTTTAAGTGGTAGTTTGGGATGTTACATATAATTATTTCCTCCTACCATGTTTTATTTCCTATCTCAGTGGTTTAAAGATAGTATGCATATCTTATAAGAAATTGTTGGAGAGGTGAGCACTACCTTTTCATCTTTCTATCATTAGTTTTCAAAGGTGGTCAGTTTGGGTTCTCATCTGTTCCCCAGACAACATGTGACCAAATGGAAATTGGAGACTTGAAGGCCACAGATATCCTGCTTTCACCACTGTATGTGACAAATGGAAATTATTTAAACTTTAAAAAAAATTAACTTCTGTTTTTATTAAACTATTTCAACCAAGAGCACCTTAGGGTACCATTGATGATAATACCTCAGTAAATCAGAGAATATAACAAGTTCAATAAGCCCCTTTTCTAACAGCACTAGAGGCCTGATGCACATAGATTCATGCAAGAATGGGCCTTCCTTCCCCTGGCTGCCGGCACCACCTTCGCTCCGGCCAGAGCCTCCTTTTCTCTCTGGCCCGGAGTCGGCTTTCCGCCTTCCCATGCTACCCAGAAGCCCGGAGTGGCTGGGGTGGTGCAGAACACCTGCGTCGTCACCATGGCGATGATGCAAGCATCCTGCCCTGCCACCCACCGCTCTGTACCTGCATATGCAAATTAAACCTAATTGGCTGGTGGGCTTCATGAAGGTATGGTCAATTAGCATCTTACTCTTTTATTAGTGTAGATTACTTTTTCCTAAAAAGTGTAATTTGGGATAAAAATACAAAAAAATATAAAAATATCTGATTAGAAACCCCCAACAAACCACAAATCTGACAGAAACCATTTAAGTCTACTCCAGTCACTTAAATTGGGATCAGTTCCTCCATCTGTAAAAAGTGGGCATGCCTGGCATGGTGACCTCAACAGTGCCCATGCAGGAATCAAATAAGGTAACTACAATGAACTCAAAATGACAAAATCAAACATGTTTATTATATATGCACAAATACAGATTTCTCTAGACAGCTGGCTGTTCACCAAAGATTTATGATCACCTTTCATATTTTGCATATACTACTTAGAACAGCTGCCCAGCCATACATAGCACTCCTCCGCCCGTTTCCACCAGCCATGTTCCTGATGCTGAATCCTTGTCAATGGGATGTGTGTGTCAATGATAGGGGCCAGTCCCATACAAATGTCCCCACACATGTCTGTCCTCACTTGCTCTCTTTTGCTGGCTAAATGATGACACCCAAGGCGATTTGGGGAGCCACTGTGGTAAAAATGGCAAAACCTCGCATAGCCTGGGTTCTTGAATGACTGCAAGGAAGAGAGGCAAAGGTATGATATCTCTCCAACTTACCCTAAAACTGTATTTTTAACACAAGCATATATGGGGAGGAGGTGGAGAGAAACACAGGGAGAAGAAAAGTAAGAGAGAGAAGGAAGGATAATTAAAAGGATGAGAGAAGAGAGGGGAAGGGTGAAGGATAAGCAAATAAGGTAAAATGTAAATAACTGGTTAATTTTGCTTAAACATCTTTATGAAGTCCCTCCCTACTCTTTCAATTTTTCTGTAAATTTGGTATTTTACAGATACATGCATTCACACACATTGCCAATAAAAGACTGTGAAGAGGGATATCCTGTAATGAGTTCTAGATGCATATTGGTCGTGTTTCCTTTCAAACATGTCACAGGTGTTTATTGAAAATCACCCTTCTCAGGCCTGAAGGGTTCCGGCAAGCGAATCTGTGAGCTTTGACTTAAAATGGCCCTAAGCACCAGTTTCAGTGCTGGTATGCTGTCACTGTCATTTGGGCAAAAGAAGACTTTTTTTCTTGTTTTGTTTTTGCTTTGTTTTATTTTTTCCATCAAAGAATAGGCCAATTGCTGAAAAAATGAGGACTGGAATAAATGTGCTAGGTTTCTGTGGCTCTTGGAGGAGAACGAGTAAAAACTCAATAGCTGCTGAGTAGGAAAAGGGTTGCTATTTGCCACGAAGCCCAGCTGACTGGCAGTGATTACTCCACCACTTATTTTTGTGTTGTGCTCTCATTGGCCATTTGTTACTTTCTCCACAGCTCTGAAGATCCCCACGTGCCAGGTACTGCGATCAAGGCAGGCAGGGATGGACTCGTTAAACAGACATCTGCGATGCAGTTTCTGGTTAAGGAACCCCCTTTGAGTCAAAAATACATTTTAGGCTATGTTGTTAAGTGAATAATCTGAGTACTGAGGATACTGACTGTACTTTTGCACAACTTTCTCCCCTTGTCCGGTATTCGTTACCATTTTCTCTCTCTTTCTCTTTCCATATGGTCATAGTTATTGTCTATTTTCATCATAGTTCCTGCCTATCTCAAATAAAAATAAAATACCCATTAATGCCACACCTCCTCCTCCAGCTTCTATTCAATTTCTCTAGTCCGCTTCTGAGCAAAATATCTTTAAAAAAAATACATTTTCATTGATTTCAGAGAGAAAGGATAGAGAGAGAAAAACATCAAATATGAGAGAGAATCATTGATTGGCTGCCTTCTGCACGCCCCATATTGGGGATCAAGCCCACAACCCAGGCATGTGCCTTTGACCACAATCAAATTTGGGACCCTTCATTCCACAGGCCATCACTCTATTCACTGAGCCAAACTAGCTAGGACTAAGCAAAACATCTTGAAAGAAACATCTAAGGTCTTAGTTCCACTTCCTCACCAATGCAACACAGGCTGACTGGTCTTGCCACACCCCCCTCTCTGTGATGGACACTGGGTGACATGCTATTCCTGACAGCCACAAACCCAACACAAACCCAAATGAAAATACCCACAAAAGGATGACACCTTTTAGGCTAAGTTAACAATAACACCCCCCATTTTCTGTGCCTCATTTTGCTGTTTAAATGGCTTTAAGCTATCAGAAGGAGGTAGTATTCCAATTACAACTGCTATCCATCCCATTTCATTCAGTACTGAAATTCTGTGGAAATTAAACATTATTATTACAGTCAGAGTCATGGTGATTTCTGGAAATTTAAGTTTTGCTCACTGTGGTATTCTCTAAAATTGGGCCTAATTTTTTCTGGATAATAAATGCTTTTATAGAGATGGAAAGAATCCTGGTGAATTTCCAAAGTAAAATGTGTAATAGGCTCTTGTTAAATTAATTCTTAAATGGAGTGAATTTTCCAAATATAGGCTAGCCTTGGGCGGTCTTAATGCAGTACTTAGTTTTAAGTGATTGAAGGTAATTCTTAGCAAATCAATAGAAAAACAGATACTAAAATTAGCATTGACTAAGAAAACATATATATATATATATATATATATATATATATATATATATATATTACAAGATCATGTTTTCTGTAAAATCCAGCAAAATTATGGAATGTTAAAGAAAAGAAATGAAAAACTGGAAATGTAATTGCATTGGCAAGTATCTTTTAGAGGAAATTTTACTCCTCTCTAATAAATTACCTAAAAGACATGAGTGCTAACACCAACATAAATGAAACCTACTCTAACATCTGGACAGCTAAATTATGACCCTTTACTGTGTGTTTAAACACTAAATACTAACTCTAATGATCAAGAATCTCCATTCCATCCCTCTGGGATAGCACAAAAGAAGATGCAAATCACTACATTACTCTATACTTTATAAAATGTCACCTTTATTAGGACAGCTCAGGCAAAAGAAATGATTGAAATCTAGAAAGATAATAAAATAGAGAAATGCAGAACTCACATTCAAAGCTCTTTAAGTTTGAAAGAGATGCACTGAGAATGAACAAAGTAAATTTTAATATCCAATGGGTAGTAAACTGAAGGTATTTGGTATCCTGACAAAATGCTGAACACTGTTTTAAAAGCTTTACAATATTTAATTCATAGGAGGGAACGTTAAGTGCCATAGTTCTAAGGTAACTAGCTAAAATAGCTAAAAAGCATACATTTTTTTCAAAGTAAATTGTTACTCCTGCCTTCAAGGAATCATATATTGGTTGATGTGTATGCATTGTTGCCAAGAAACAAATATAAAATAGTCTACAGATGAAGATTAACTGTAATGACCTAAACTTATATAATTTCTGAGCCGCCCCAAGCAATTAAATCTAAAAGCAATTAAATAGTATTGCATTTATATATGTACCACATCTTCTAGTACGACATGATCTCACTCATCTGTAGAATCTAATGAACAAAATAAATTGATGAACAAAAATAGATTCAGAAACAGCAGGGTGGAACAGACTGTAGGACCTCAGAGGGATGGTAGGGGAGCGTGGGTGGGTGGGAAGAGATCAACCAATGAACTTGTATGCATAGAAGCATAACACATGGACACAGACAATAGGGTGGTGAAGGCTTGGGGTGGTGGGCGGGGGTGAGTTAGAAGAGGTCAATAGGGAATAAAGGGGACACATGTAATACTTTCAGCAATAAAGATTAAAATAAATAAAAAATAAATAAATAAATAAATAAATAAATATCCATCAAAGAGTACCTAGGTTGTTTCTATGTTTTGGCTACTGTGAATAATACTGCAATAAACAGAGGGGTACATATATCCTTACAAATGACTGTTTTCAAATTGTGGGGTAGAAATTCAAAAGAGGGATTGTTGGGTCATATGGTAGCTCTATTTCTAATTTTTTAGGAACTTCCATACTGTTTTCCATAGTGGTTGTATAAACGTACACTCCCACCAATAAATTTAATGAAACGTAAGTGTATGAATGAATAAGTGAATGAGTGAATTAATGAATGCAATCGAAGATGACTTCTTGTTGCAGGTAAATCAAATGAGCCCTGACTGAAATGAACTGAGAGATTATAGGTGAGAACAAAAGTAAAAGCTACTCACTGTTGATTCTATTGACCATCTCTTCATATTGCATCACATATCGCTTTAAAAAATGTACTGAAGTAAATCATGCAATTCAAATAACAGTATAAAGATACCACAAAACATAAATCTCATTATGCCACACCTTTTGAACAGTCCTCAATGATGCATTTTCTACAGTTCACCATGTTCTTTGATTTTTCTCTTTTTTTGCATTATAATTTCACCTCTAGCTTACATTCAAGAGGTTCCAAAAGTGATTACAAGTTCACCACTCTCAACCCCCTAAAGATGCCCCACCTTTGCCTCAACTGTCTTGAGACCTCCACTCTGTACCATTAATATTGTTTTATTTTCTCATAATTGAGCGAATTAAGGAAAACTCAGTGCATTTTTACACTGACTGCACAAAAACTTTTGATGGGAAAGTGGCAGCCACTGTACAGTAGCTGGAAATGTCAGTTGCTACACAAAAATGAAAATTCAACATACCAAAAGCAGGTGAGTGTAGTCGACATGTCCTGTATTTATTCCATAAAAGTCAAAGGTGTGCTGTAAGCATCAGGCCTAAAGGCATGGAGCTGGAAGGAGCACATTCATGGGACAGTGACCACATCACCCTACGGGCCAGGGGAGTATATTCCTTGAAGAATGTCAAAAAGTCAAGTGGACAGTTAGCTGGCCAGCTTGATTAGGGGGCCTTCTAAGTGAGAGGAATTCCGTCATTATACAGGTGACAATTGGGAATGGATGCCCATATTTGAGGATGGAAATGACACATAAAAAAGCACTGAAGAAGGATTGATTAGGCAGGGCCAGGCCCGCAGTAGCCAGTAGGAATTAGATGAGATAAACAGGGCAGTGACGATGGAGGAGGAAGGCAAGAAGGACCAGCAGAAACACTGGAAAGAAGTAAGTTTACCCAGTGCTTGGAGAGACAAAATGCTGAGTCAGAGTCAGCAGTGCAAACCTTGGTCTCTCTCCTTGTTGCATTTTGAATCCAGGCTCCTCTCCCTACTTCTCTGATGGAACAATTCCAGCAGCCGGTAAGCCACACACCTGACACGTGGGCATTTCTCTTCATTCTCCTGTCTGTGGCTCTCATCCTGTTTGTACATGGCCTCTGAGAGGAGACCTTAACTCCTGTCATTCATGTTCTTAATTTACAACTTTTCTCTTTGTGTTTCACTCCTTGCAAGTATCATGAAAGAATTAGCAGTGTTCCCTACATCAACCCTAAAACGATTGGTCTCAGTATAAGTAATCTTAATGATTATTTCATTCCTCAATTTACAATATAAACAACTATTCCTAAAAATAAACACCTTCCAGGGCAAGCAAAAGAAGTCTGGTTTTGTATGATGCTAACAGCAGGGGGCTGCCTGCTTGACTTGCTCTCAATCCTGCTTAAAATAATCTCCAGGCACAGCACGGCAGTGTAGGCATTGTTCTCTGTATTCAGCAGAAAGGTAGGAAAATGAATTGAACATATTTGTAGTTGCGGGTTTCCTAAATAAGGGAAAAACATGCACAGGGACTAGGCTAGGGTAAAAATAGAAACCTAAGCTGGCAACTGCATATCATTAAAAAAATAACCATTGTGTGTGGGGTTTTTTTTTTTCCTCCTCCAGTGCATGAATCATCTACTTGCTGGTTAGCAAGTAGGGAAAAATACAATAAATTTTCTATTGGCCTCCCACAGAATCTTAATAATTAGAGTCCCATTATTTTTAAATGCATACTGCTTTGCTGACTAATTAATATTCCACTCTCTCATCACTCTTATTCTGTTGGTTCACAAAATCAGCCTCACCCCTTTTCTTGGTTTCTAATATGTCATAAAATGATCTCTTTTAAAAGCCCCACTCCCAAAAAAAGGGATTATGCATTCACCTGCACCCGGTGAAATACGTGTGCTTTAGCCTTATCAATTTCATACTGACAACGCCAACAGTTGACAAAAGGGTTTTCATGTCAACATGTATTTACTGGAAACTTATTTTTAGACAAAATAACACCATAATAAATGAATAAAGTGCATACATCATTCATCAAGCATTGATGTACAGAGAATAGTTACATGTCCTTCATGAAATAATGCACTAACTTTGAAACCTCTCTTTCATAGGCAGGTTACCTCACCTCTCCAAGCCTCGGTTTCCTCATCTATTATCCTCTGATAAGTGTTTCCTTCTTGTAATGTTGGAATGAGGTAAAGAGCATGAGACTCTTACTGCCTTTGACATACAAGGAATGCTCCACCTTCCTCCTTAGCCACATGCAGCCTCTTAGTGAGTTCTCCTCTATCCCATAGACCCCACCCCTCCCAGAATGCCTGGTTTCACTAGCTTCTTTGCTCTTTCTGGTATTGCCAAGCAGGCATTGCTCTGGCGCTGTGCCTCCCAAGTCCTGGGTCTGGTACATTATCATTCTCCCAAGGTCACTGAGCAGAAGCTGCCCTCACAATCTTGGATGCTGATTTCTGGAGAGTGACCGACCTTTGAGGAAGGTGCCCTTTGAAAGCACCCGACTCAAGCTGTGAAATGCTGAATCATGAACAATTTCAAGCAGAAAAGAACTTAACCAAGTTAGACAAGCTGTAATGGCTCATGTGACTGGGGCCATTAGGACCATTCTGGTGCAGTTCAGACCAAACTAATGACTATGAAGAGAAGGCACCTGAAAACAAGCAGAATGATCCAGCTTTTCTACTTCCATTTTAAACCCCATTTGGAATTTCTCTGGTGTGTCTTCCTAGGTTGACATTTTTTTTCCACATCAATTCGTTCTAATTAGTCAAATCATTTTTAACCTCCTAAGTCTTTAAAAGAAATACCTTTTGCACACTGACGGTCCAGGGTTTGCAGAGCAGAAAAGCTAATGTTAGAAGCTGAAAATCTAATCACGCTTCCTTTTCTTAGGTGACTATTAAATGCTTATTAAGGCTAATAAGGTAAACATAAATGAGTGGCATGGCCAGGAGTTAGGCAACAGGGAGTGGTAAGGACTGTGATAAAATGTAGGGCACATGCGTCCCCTCTAAAGGCTTTCCATAGTGACAACAACTGCAATAAAAACTGTCAACACCCTCAAGGTCCAATAACACACTCTGCTAGCCAGTTCTGGCCAACCACCAGTCCATAATTCCCTGTCAAACCCAAACCTTTCATTTCAGAAATGGAAATTTAACCCAGAGAACTCTAAGTGATTGACTTCGGCCACATTAGATGCAGATCTGCCAGTGGGATCTCTTGACTTCTGATCCAAAGATCCCAACTTCCTCTTTAACTCACTCCTGTATCCTTAGGTGACATGAGGAAACACAACACCATAAACCCAAGTCTCCATGGAGTTTCAACTATGTTCACAACTCAGCTCTAAGCCCTCGGGTGGGTAAACAAATCATCAATTTACAGCACTTCTCCTGAAGAGTATAGCAATCTGTTACCTCTTCTGTTAAACCTAAACCCTCCCTCATACACACAGCCACCCACAAACACTTATAGATTTCTAAGCTGGAAGGAATCTCAGCCAGTCATGGGGTCTACCCCATTGCCTACAGGCAGATAAAGTGTTACTGCCATTAAAAAAAAAAAATAAAGCTAGAGAGGCCCTACAAGAATGAGAAATGAGAAATGTACTGTGAATAACAAAGAAGCCTTTCTTCTTGCTTTTTAGGATAGAGGTTTTTTTTTGGAAGAGATAGTGTGTATTTTAAGAAAATAATCATATAATTGTGTGCTAAAGCATATAGTATAGATTATACACATTAAAGAGAAACCCCAATTTCTGATCTGCAAAAGCTGGGACAGGTCGTAGTGCTTCTTGGGAAGCTCCTCACTTAAGGGGGGAAAAAGTGAATGAAGTGCCAAAGAGCTGTGAACAATGGTTTCCACATAAGGGTACAGATTCCACATCATTTCTGAAGGTCAAACAGCTCCGATAAGTCCTGGCACAATACCCTGCTGAGTCACCAAGCACAGATGGCACCACCAGAAACTATTTCGTTTACCACAGCAACCACAGCAGAGGGGAAAACACCATACACCACTGCCAGGCTGGCTCCACCACAGCCAAGCTTGCCCCACTCCCTACTTGGCTGGGGTTAGGATCCATCACCAAGGCTGCTGCAGAGCACTGTCCAGTGGGGACCTTCCCTGTTTCTGAGGGAGCAGTAGGAAAGGTCATCACATCACTTCCTCCTTAAAGATCTATGACTAAATGATGTTCTGCATCTTCAGCTGGGCCATGAGGCTACATAACTGTTTCCATGTTAGAATTAGCAAATAATTAATTTCTTTTAAATCAATTGCAATACGGCTTCTTGCTTGTCTGTTTACGTGCTTTCTGTCTGTTGCTTTTGAATTACAATTTCTTCCTCCCTACCTTCAGGATTAGAAATATACTCTTAAGTTCTTGTTGTTGTTGTTTTCAATTCCTTAGTTCACATTTCACTTACTATCAAAGTGAAGATAGAATTGTAGCTTTTAAACTGCTCCTGTAGAATACATACACTTTTTTAGCTTCATGCTTCCCTTCTTGCATCCCCTATCTACTCCTTTTTTGTCTTTATTGATGCAATCTGGCATCTTGAATACCAGTTTTTAGAATAGTTTACATATTACATCTTTTTTTATATGTTGATAATTGCATCTCATACTATTCAGAGAACGTTTAAAAATTTTTCATATGTAAATGGTTCCAAAGCTTACCCACAAGTCATTTTATATCACAAGCCTCTCATTTGGGGGTTCTTAATTTGTATTTAGTTTCCATTTGGCTGAAGCCAACAGGGGAGGCAGAGAATACATGAGAAAGCATCTTAGTTTTCGTCTTACATGGTAAACAACTTCTCTGACTACATTCTTGGGATGCATTTTTCCCTCCAGAATTGTTGAGCTATTTTATTGCTTACTGCTCTCCTCTCAAGAAGACTCCTTTGATCAGCATGACTTTTGTTCTTTTGTAAGATTTGTTTGTTTTTACATGGAAACATGTTTTATCTAAACCTGGATGTATCTGGGTGTGGTTGTCATTTATTTTTATCTGACTCTCAAGGAAACCTTTTAATACATATGTCCAGCTCAGAAAAATCTTCGATTATGTCTTTGAGGTGTTAGTCTCAGTTCTAGTCTCTTCCTGAAGAATTTCTGTAGTTCTCAGAAATTTCTATAACTCATTCTCTACCTGCCACAGTAATCTTCATTTTCTTCTGCTTTATCACTTTTCTTCCTTATTCATTCTGGAAAAGCACTTCATTTTAATTCTTCACTTCACTGATTGGCTTTTTCTCAATAGGAATTCTTTGCTGATATCAAAGTCGGTTTAAACTGTTATTGCCTTTTCAGTTCCTTACCATGTGTCCTATGTCATCTCTCTCAATTCTACGACCTTTTTGTCTTGGCCTGCGCCGTCCCCATGGCTTCCCATCTTCTTCCAGGGAGAAACCACAATGGCCATGCCCTTTTCTGCCTCTACCCGCTCTGCAGTTTTCTAAATCTTCCTTCTGGTTTGTAAATTAAAGCATTTTCAGTGGTGTGCTTTTTCCTGCACATCTTCAGGATGATGATCCTGTTCCTTATTTTGTAGTTTGTTTTTTTCATAGGCTCTATAGTGCCTCCATTCCCACAGGCGAAAAGACCCATGCAGCTGCCATGCTGCTCTCGGATGCCCTCTGTCCCCATGGGCACTGAGTGAATGGCTGTCTCACACCTGTAGCTCCATGTTTCCTTCACGTGTCACTCTGAATAGATGTAATTCATGAAGGACAACGTTTTCCACTCTGAATGGCTACTCGTGTCTCCCTATACCTTCTCTTGCATACACAGGATCTGCATCTCCCAAGACACAAACATCTCTTGCTCTATTCTACTTGTGGCTGTTGTATTTTGGGGACTGGAGCCTCTCACTGATTTGTGTATATATGTACATATGTACATATATTTATGTGTATATATATATATATATATATATAAATAAGTGTGTGTGTGCATATGTGTGTATATATATGTATTTATGTGCATGTGTCCATATATATGTATTTGTGTGTATGTGCATGTCTATAAATGTGCATATTTGTGCATATATGTGTGCATGTGTAGTATGTGTATATATGTATATATATAGTGCATATGTCTGTATATATATGCATGTGTGAACTGAAGAACAGATTGACTGAAAAACAGCACCCACGAAGAAAAAAAGTGGGAATGTTTGTCTTCCCAGTTGCTACTAATATTTGTGTTCTAAACACAAATATGGGTCCGAAGATAAAGTACCTTCTAGGGAACTTCTGCTACGTGTGTGTGCATTGTGGGGCGGGGGATTCTTTATTTCCAATGGCATAACATATAGTAGCTTTACCTGTGCCCTTTAATGCGGTTTCACAAACCTTGAAGGGCTATGAAAATTCCCCTAAGAATTTGGTTGGAGATTGATTGTCATCCCTAGTTTTTTATAATAAAACAACTCCTCATCCTGTGTTTTACCTTAGATATTTTTGTAGATGGTTAAGAGAAGGTAAATAAGATGCTATCTTAAAACTAGAAGTCCCTTTTTATATCTCCCATTCCAGATGTTTACAACTTTAAAGATAAAAGCTATCTGATATATAACTGGGTTCCTCATGCCTCTGAAACTCCCCACTTTATCAACATGAACCACGATGCCCAGAGGGGACGAGTGGTGTGCCCAAGGTCCCAGACCATAGCTCAGTGTCCTGACTTTAATAATGGTAAGACCCTGCATGGTCCTGGAGAGAAAATGGTAATGATGGCTATTTAGAAAAAGCTACCAAGTCTGTGTGTACTTTTGCTTTTCCAACCCCCAGGGAAAAGGAGGAGTGCCTCTCATTATTCTTGAAGCACTGGCCTGTCACTAACAATAGCCCGGTCCCATTTCTTATCCTCTGAAATGAACAAAAACCCACAAAGTAGGGAGACTGACTTCATACACATAGGGGAAAATGACCTTCCTATAGTCTGTGTACAAGACTAAAGAGGTATTGAACCTCTACAGAGTCTTTGAAAGTCACACGCATACTGAATTTCTCTTTTTATTTTTCAACTGCTTATGGCTAAAGGCAGCCTAGAGACGGACCAAAGGATTTTCAATTCATGCAATGGCCAGACACTTTTCCCTCCAAATATAAGCCAGGAACAGCCCCCAAAGCCAATTTTGCAAAGCGTCAGATTCTTTCTGAATATTCCATGGATTTCATTATGCATTTAAAAAAATGTAGCCCTGAAGCTAACAAGATAGGCACTGAAAACATGTTCCTTTTGAATTGGTTCTATAATACTGGCTGTTAATGAAGCTTGGAGAAATACAGCCAGAAAGAGCACTTTACAGATTCCAAATTCGCCTACGCTGACTATCTTAAAGCAAAAGTCACTCTAAAGTCAAGAGGTGTCCCAGGCTTCAGCTGTGACAATCCCAGTCAAATACAGTGCATTCAGCTCTGTGAGATGCAGCTGTGATTATCTCCCCAACATCCCCATCCTTTCACTTAGGGTGACCCTCATTTTCATTCTGCTCCCATACCCCCCCCCCCCGCACCCCCACACAATCCATTGGCCTGGGGTAATAGGGTGGCACCTGTGACTCAGGCCCAAGCCAAGTTCTTACTCTCACTCCCTAGCCACACTTACTGGCCCACAGATGGACATGCAACACTACTCAGGTCGGTGAGGCTGGTGGGGAGCTTTGCTGGGTGCTTCTGGGAAAGAAGCTTCTGCTTCTCCTGAAAGAGCAGCAAAAGCAACCCCCACCCCTCCCAGTCCATGAACGAGGAGGAGCAAAAAAGGGAGCATTTCACCATCCTCAGTTTCTATGCAAGACTTCTCAGGGAAATGATGAGGGAACTAATAATAAAGTTTAATTGCCAATCAAGTGAGAAGGCCTGTGTTTTAGAGAGAAATTCCTCAGGATTAAACATGGTGTCCTTAGAGACCTGCAAAGGGAACAGCTCCTGCAGCAAGAGAGTGGGGCTCAGTGAATGGTAAAGCCATCCTTCTCAGGAAGAGAAAGCCAGGAAATACCAGGAGGTTTAAAAAATAATAGCTATTCTTTTTGACATTTGGCTGATCAATGTAATTTGAACTGTCATTCAAATAGACTAAAAACGTCGAGGTAACTTTATGAGAAGTAGTGGGCTTAGGAGAACATATGGAAATCGTATTTCTATTTTTTTGTTGGTTTCCATCAAAACAAAAGCAATGCTATTCTAGTATACTTTTTCATTGCATTTTCCAAACATGAAACATGGGTTGCCAAGGTAATCAGTGACTTCCATGATAAAAGTCATAAATCAAAGGAAAGAGTAATACTTTTAGAATCATGCGAGTTGATTTAGCATTACCAGGGAAGGCTAGACATGTAGATAACATAAAATCTGATGTGTGGGGGTCATCAGAAAAAAAGTTACTGTTTGCATAAAAAAAGCTACTTATGCAATTAGCTAAAATTAATTATGCTTGTATAAATTGTATAAACACAGCACAGATATGGATTTTTGACTAATTAAACTTTAATTTAGTTTAGAAAACTAAACCATATAAGCTTTTATGAGCAACCCCTACTCACCCATTGAAAGGAAAGAGGTAAAATCATAGCTTTTAGGAAGCATCTGGAGAAATAAACAATTTAGGAAGGCTGCACAGATAGAAATTATAGTCAATTATCTAAGATGTAAAGCCATATTTTGAGGTTATGCTGTCCTTCATTTTCTCAAGAGTACCCCTTAATTAAATGCAAATAATCAGAAATAGCAATTAATAGATTGCTATAATTCCCTGATTAGATAATGGGGCCCATTTACAATACTTTAAGGTTGCTTTGGACTCTGTGAAAAATCAAATGGAGTGTCTATTCATAAACTGCTCTCCAATGCATTTGTTACTGAACGTTTTCTACAATGGTGCTATCTCAGAGGCCAGCCCTGAGATTAGTAGCCATCGTGCCATCACCACTATTTCTAGGACATTTGTACATTCAACCTTCCTTGATAATTAGGGATGCAGATTTTGCATAGACCAGCTACAGGCACAGGGCTAACAACATATGTAAGTATCACATCATACAAATCAGGAACAAGTCATTCACGGTCAACTAGCCTCTCATGAATAGCATAGTGCACAGCAGGGAGCCAAGTATAAATGCGTTATTCCTTCATTCCCTCTTAGTGAGGGTGCACTCTCCTGCAGTGAAAACTGAATGGCAAGTCCCTCTTCTCACCATTATACAGAGACTGCCTACTCCATGCTTTCTCCCCATCAGGGCATGTGAACTTGCCTCTCCCTCCACCTGGAATCTCCCTCAGCTCATCGCTTGGTTGTCTCTCACTCATTCTTCCGGCTTCTACTAAAATTCACCTCTCCAGAGATGCCTATGCTGATCTGTGTTTAAAGCAAGCTATGGTCCCATCTTTGTACTTCCTTCAGAGGACATGCCACAGTACATAACTGCATTGTTTACTTAGCAGTTTGCTTCCTTACAGACCGTCTCATTCACTAGAATGGCTATACTTGGCTTCCTCTGTTTCACACGGTTCTAAGTTGAATCAGCAATAATGTGTATCCATCAAATATCAGAGTGACTGCAATTCTAAGAGCAGGAATGATTTTTTTTTCAGCCACACCCACATGATATATGCTTTTAAGACTCCATTAGTCATTCCTTTAAAAGGGAGCTTATGGCTCTAGGCTGAATTTTAGCAACTGAATAATCTTCTCCTCTTTGTAAGGCAACTCTCCAAATGTTCAAGTTGACAATAATAATCATAAGCATTTACTGGGTTATCTCCAATCTTCAGGAAAGCGAGTTTCACAAATCCCTTTACTGCAAATGAGTGAGCAAGGCTCAAAAAAGTGAAGTTACCTTGCCAATATCACCTGGCTCCTCAGTAGCAGAGCTGAGCTTGAACCCAGCCTGTGGTCTATAAAGCACCTTAAAGCACCCTGCCCCTCTATAGCATCTCATTTTATCACACATCAGACTCCTTCCAAAGCATCAGTTGAACCACGGCTGCAGAACAACTCTGGACAATGAGAGTGTGATGGCAAATGAGCCAAGAAGCTGGGCAGTGCGGACTGGGAGGATTTGTTCTAACGTAAGCAAGTCTGCTGGTTGTGAGGCCTCTTCATCTCTCTAAGTTCAAAAAGGGATTCATACCCTATGAGAGAGGGGTCCATTATAAAACACAAAGACAACGTCTCAATAAATGGGATGGGAGGCACACCACCAGGTGGGAATGAGAAGTATTCATTCTAATATATGGGCATTTAAAAAGTGTTGGGAATCAGTGCATCTTAGGGATCCTCCAGACCCTCAGCATTCTTCATGTGCCCTGCTGTGGACTGTTCGGACCGTACTAATAATGTCACAAGCATGAGGACTTGGGGCTCTGAGGAATAAAGACAGTGATGTCTCAGCCTGCGGAGTATCATGGGAGGATGATGGCACAGTTGTTAGGAGTTCTGGGCTCAGCTAGGCTTTACATCCCAGCTCTGTCACTCACTGCAACCCTGGGAAAGTGACTGGACCTCTCTTCTAAACCTCAGTTTCCCCATCTGGAGAAAGGGGATAACTATAGGATCCATCTCCTAGGGCTCCTATAGGGATGAAATAATATAGCCGATGCTCAGTGCTTAGTAGCATGCCTGGCACAGAATAAGCTCTCAATACATGTCATCCTACTAATGACAATCATCTATTTGCAAATCCTGCAGTTAATGTACCTGAAAGTGGCCAAATACTGTTTTGTGCCAATGAAGAATGCAAAATACTTATTATAAGCAAGCTTCCTTTTTCTAATGCAGTATTTGTAGTAAGTGTGGGGAATTACAATATGTATTTATCCTTATAGGTGGAGTCCCCAATTCAACCAAAGGTAGCCAAATGGTCCTTAAAGAAAGCAACCGTCATGACACAACCTTACTTCTTTTCTACTTAGGATTTTCTTTTTACCTTTTTTATTTTTAATTTTTTTGAATCCCAAGAGTGTCACATAAGTACATTCTCCTCGCAAAATGGTCGATAGAATGTGGTAACAAGGCAAAGTCACCCTTCACTGGCCTTTCCCACCTGTCTCACCACCCTCATCCCCCAAAAAATCTAACTGCACCCCCAGAGGAAATTATTATCAGATTTCCTAGGGATCCACAGACAGTGTTCTCTAGATTGCCATCATCTCTTTTTCCTTTGTCTTCCTTTGTTTAGTTTCACTTTTGGTATCTGTGCAATCATTTTGTCTTGAAAGCCCCACTCTTTGATTGTGCCAAATCACCCCTTCATACATTCCTACAGCATCCACTTACCATAGTGGCACTTTTACATTAGTTTGTTTCATCGTATGATTATTTCCTGCCTCCTCCATTATAAGGCAAGCTCCACGAGGAAGGGACTGCACTTACTTCTGCTCACTATTGTACTTCAACCCCTGGCACAGTACTTGGCTCACAGGAAGAGCTCAACAAACATTTGTTGAGTAAATGACTGTAATTCATTCATCAGGCTGTCACCAGATAGCAACTAGAGTAACAAAAGATTTGAAGAGTTGAGAATTTCATTTGGAACCATTCACCTAACTGGGACCAGAAAATTATTTTTCAAAGAAAAACGACAAAAGTCGGAAAGAAGCACAGGGCTTTACGCCAGTGAATAAACAAGGCCCAGATTATCCCAGCCCTCATGAAACCCTCCTTGCCAAGAAACACAATGCAGGTTTCAGTGGAGAACATCAGAAATTTCTGATGTGAACTATAAAGCATTCATTTCTAAAACAGCAACCAATTACGTATGGCATGAAGATGGTTTAACTCAGTGAGAGACTGAGGAACCCAAATGATTATTTTTCTCTATCTTTGGATTTTAGTGAAAGTATTTCCTTTTTTTTTTAAAATCTTGGAATTAAGAAATTTATTAGAGAAAGAAAACAAGCTTGCTTAACATGGCTGATTACAGTCTTGTGCATAAATAGTTGAAACTCCCTAATATTGGCCAACCTAAATTGGATGGTCAGATAAGAAGGTGCTGCGTCTTTTACCATATATTCAATAAACGCTGGCTTCCTGACTTACTTGAGGCTGCAAAATGAAACTGTTGTCAAGGTCTACTGCTCCTGTTCATTCCTATTTATTCTAATGTTGGGAGGTTGACTGTGGTACTTATTGGGCATGAAACTTTAAGCAGATCACTGAGCCTCAGCTGCTCCTTCAATCAAAAGGGCGAAATTAAATGATCCCAGACATGTCTTTTCCATTGGGATGTTTGTAAAGAATCACAGAATGCAGTAGATGTGAACAGGTTTTCTAAGGTGCAGAGAACCTTTACAAGCATAAAAATGCTACGAGGGAAGAATAGAGTTCTGTGTGTTTTTTTTTATTATTATTATTTTGTTTCTTGGAATATAGCAAGCACCTAAAAATACCTATTGTGATAAAATGATGATTATGTCGACATGGTGATAATGACTTCATGGAACTTTTTATTGCTAGTGTTTGAGGAGAGAATTGCACATCAGTGCTCCATCGGGAGCGTCTGCTCATACTGGGTACTTGATAAGTGGGTATTAAATGACTCCATATTCTATGGTAGTATTTCCTACTGAAAAAGGCTTAAACGGACAT
Source organism: Eptesicus fuscus (assembly GCF_027574615.1). Classification (NCBI taxonomy): domain Eukaryota; kingdom Metazoa; phylum Chordata; class Mammalia; order Chiroptera; family Vespertilionidae; genus Eptesicus; species Eptesicus fuscus. The sequence continues at coordinate 91,821,975 of NC_072478.1, read as the reverse complement.
TAGCTTCTTTCTTTACTCATTCTTTATCAATAAACTCTTACTCACAAAGCATCTACTATTAGAAAATCAAGTTTTAAGAGATGGTAAGTTCTCCACATAATAAAGTTGATTGATAATTAAAAGCTAACCAAAATTCAGAATTTTATCTACATAAGCATTATAGTTTCCATGAAACAGGAAGGCTGTGCTCCCACCTGGGAATTTCTTTCTGTTCATCTATCAAAGCAACAAGTAGACCATTCACCATGGCTTGGTAAAGGCAGAAAAGTAATTCAAAAGGCAACCAAACCATGATTTTTATAACACAGGTGCCAGTTATGTAGTTAGTATGGCTCCTTAAAGTATTCATAAGACTAAAACTGCTTGAGGGTTCCCCAGTACTGAAGTAGTTTTAAAATGCCCATTCCTTAGGACTCCTAGTTACACCCTGACGATCACTGCCATGGAACGTTACTCAATAAATGTATGACTAATTATGACATAATTGTTTCATTGTTTTTGACAGTAAACATCTTCAGAGCAAGTCAAAAGCATAAACATTCAAGTTAGACACATCTGGATCTGGATCCTGATCCTTATTAGCTGGAGAAGTTGGGCAGGTTAAGCGAGTTCTCTGCGCTTCAGTTTCCTCAAAGATAAAGGGAGATAATAGTACCCACCCCCTCACAGTGTCATTGAGGAATAAGAGAGAGAACACAGGGACTTAGCATTGTGCTCAATACAAGGTGTGGCATTTGTATGGTGGATAGCAACTCTTGTTACTGCTGCGGTACATTGTACTTTCCAAAGATTACTGCAACACTACCTCTGTATCACTTCCCTGTGGCTTCCCTAACAAATTACCACAAAATTGATGGCTTAAAACAACAGAAATGTATTCTCTCAGAGTTCTGGAAGCCAGAGGTCTGAAATTAAGGTGTCAGTGGGGCCACACTTCCTCGGAGGCTCTGGAGGAGAAGCTGGCATTGCTGGTAGGTAAAATTCTCCAACGTCCACCTCTATGGTCACACTGCCTGCCTCTCCTCTGTGTCAACTCTCCCTCTGCCTGACTCATGAAAACAGTTGTCATTGGACTTAGGGCCCAACTGGATAATGCAGGATGATTTCCTCACCTCAAGATCCTAAATTCAGATAAGGCATATATGGCAACATGCACAGGTACCAGGGATTAAGAGGATTAAAGCCAAGGATTTATCTTTTAGGGAGCCACCATTTGACCCACTATAATTTCCCATCCTACATTCTGTTTTTTTTAAGAATTTTTATTGATTTTTAGAGAGAGAGGAAGGGAGAGGGAAAGAGAGAAACATTAATGTGTGATCAGCTGCCTCCTGCACACCCCCTACCAGGAATCAAGCCCAGAACCCTAGCATGTGCTCTGATCAGGAATCAAACTGGCAACCTTTCCATGCATGGGACAATGCCAACCAACTGAGCTACACTGGCCATTGCCCATCCTACATTCTTCTTTAGACACTTCAATGTCCCCGTGCACAGGTGAAGTTTAAGTGCCATCCTTGTGAAGCCAGACAGGATTCTGTGTCTGCCTTGACCAGCAGAGTAAAATGGAAATGAGGCCACCCGACTTCTGAGTCTGGGTCATAACAGCGTGATGTATGTCCACCGCTTAAGTGCAACACATTCTGGATCCCAGCTACCATGCAGACAGGAAACCCAAATTGGCCCATGGAGGGACCATGTGTAGGTGTTCTGTCTTGCTGAGGTCCCAGCTCACGGCCAGCATCAACCACCCACACATGTAAGTAAACACGCCTCGAGATGACTCCAGCACCTGCTGTTGAGACCACCTCAGCCTTGGAGTCACCACAGCTCAAGGGCTAGAGAGACCTCAGGGGGCTCAGAGAAGCCCACTGAGCTCTGCCCAAATTGGAGATTCCTGAGCAAAACAAATTACTGCTGTTCTATTAAGCCACTGATTTTCGGGGTGGTTTGTTGTGTAGCACTAGATAATGAGATGGATTATTCATTAAATAATTGAATAGATAAAAATTTAAAAAGGCACAATCAGATGTATTTTCTGGCATTTAGCATCTTGGATTTTTGTCTAATTAAATATAGTGCAAGCAAACAAACATACACAAATAAACTTCTAGAGAAAAATGTGATTCAGTCTCTCTTACTCTGAGTTGAAGAGTATGGAAAGAGGAAACAATTAGATATAGAAACTATTTGAGCTGTTCCAAACTGCATATGTTACATATCAGTAGAATAAGACTCAGAAATGGTCCCTGACCCTCCTCCCCCTCAGCACAACTCTTCACACAGCAAAATTCTACCTTGCTCCTCACGGGCAAGACGAAAAATCATTCATAGTCTCACATATGTTATTTGGACCATCTGTTCATCAGATGGTAAGAAACTTTATTCTCCTCTTTCTGTTAAATTGCGTTATTTTGTTTGCTTTCCTACCTTAATCCCATGGTTCCGGGTCTTAAAAACTATCTGGAGCACAGACAGGAAAGGCAGAAATTGCAATATGGAGAGGAATGAAAAACGTCTTTGTTCAAGAGCATAGCACGCCCTCGAAGACCTAGCTAAGAGATGGGCCAGGAGAGTCTAGACCTGCCTGATAACCAAGAACTTGGTGCAATGATGGAAATGTGCTGTGTCTGCTCAGGTAGCTGCTGAATGTGTGTGATGTGGCTGGTGTGACCGAGGCACTACATTTTTACATTATTCACTTTCCATTTCATATTGGACAGTGCAGTTCTAGACCAAGTATTTACAAAGCCAACTTGACTTAGAAATCCTAACTAATGATTCTCAGGCCACCCAACTGACCTGAAACCTCCTCTTATTTCCTGGGTTTCTTTCTACAGCCTGTATAATCCCCCAGCTGCTGTGGAAGGACTGACCCTCATGATAATGTGACCCTTGGGATTTGGAAATTCTCTCCTATGACAGCTTAATGCCTCAGAGGAAACAGATCCCCAAAACGTGGTCACAACTTCCAATTTCTGAGAGTTGTTCAGAGTTCACAGCCACAGCATGACCGATTAGACCTTAAAATTCCATGAGTGAGCGGCTATGTGTGATGCATGAAGACAGCAGTACTTCCAGGGAGATTTTCTGACATTCTTTATTTTTCTCAATTCTACATGCATAAAAAGAATTCTGAGTGCATGAAAACTGTAATAGTGGCAAAGGTCAGGAATATGATCCAGATGACAGGCTGGGGTTGCACAGTAATTTGTTTATAATTGGATCTTCAGCTTCCCAGGGTGACCTCTCAAGAGTATAATTTGCATCCTGTTTGACTTGACCAGTGTCAGCTCCCTTCCTCCCCCCCACTGCCTCCTTCCTGTCTCTCCAGGGCCCTGGGCTCTCAATACTGGAACCACAGTGTCTGAGGCTCAGCGACCAAGTTTAAATCACCACTCTCAGGCTACAATCATGGTGCTTTCTTTGTTCTAAACACCACTCACAAGGCCTTATCCATCCTTTCAGACTCAACTTAAGAAGTCTTCTAGGTTTGGCTGATTTCTTCTTCATACTCCCTTAAAATATTTGTCATTTTTGGAACACATTAAATTTACACATGTATTTTTTCTTCTAAGTAATTATGATCTATTAAAGAATAGAATTTTCTTTATTATAATCCACACCAAACACAGGGTACTGCACAAATAGTATGCTTAAGAAATACTGACTGAATCGAAGCAAATTTGTCCAATAGATTGTATAAGTGTGTGGCAAGCATGGTGTATAGCATTTTGCAGCAATGACAATGACCAAAATCATCCTTAATGATTTGCATTCATGCAAAGGCATAAAACACAGTGAGCTTCAAACCAAACTGGACATTGCAGAGCACTATCCCAGGACTGCTCATGGAACAGAATCATGTTCTGTCTTTTGTTTTTCTGCAATTTTCATGATGCCTTAAAAAATACCATTGTGGTGATGTTTCAGGTTGATGAATATGAGCTAATGGATGAGAAGCAATCACAGGAGTCACAGCACTGAGGGATGGAACCATGATGTTCTCAATATGGGAGGCCTTGTCCCGCTCCCAAGTGAAGCTGGCATCTGGGCCAAAGTGGATGCTACTCTCACACACAATATATTCATTAACTGCGTTAAACAGAACGTACAACTAAAGCCAATAATATCATTTTCTCTCATTTGCTAAGCAAATCTATATTAACGAGGATGATGTCTCCTGCTTCTATGCTATTTCACACTCCACTATTACCTTTCTTTTCTCATATCATTAACATGTAGCATGTAGTTGATACACAGGATTATGAAAAATCCCTTTTCATAATCAAATTCAAGCACTCATCTCATTTATGACCCGCCTACCCTAATAAATCCACTAATACTTCATTTTAAGAGCAATATAAAGCTCTATGAGTCCATCTTCACACATATTGATGGAAAGTGACTGCCTATTCATATTTTTTTGTCATTCATTTATTCAATAAACACTCTAAGTCTCTACTGTGTGCTAATAAGCAAGGTGCTTAAAGCTGTGGATTCAATGGTGAATAGTATAAGGTGACTGTCTTCTGGAACTCACAGATGACTAGGAGAAGCTGCCAGGCAAAGCAATGCAGTACTAACATGCCCCTCGCTTCCCGCCCCACTACCACTGCATGGCACCAGGTACAGCAAAACACAAAATGTCAGCTAAACTGGGGGCACTTTGGAGACTAAATGAGAAGAGAAAAGCTTAAAAAGGACAATGTTTATAGAAAATCAAATGTGGACACTATTTTCGGGTGAGTCTGTGGATACTACTTGCAAATGATCTCTTTACTGGGAGGGAAGTCCTGGCTGGCTGCTCAAGGAGCAGGACTCTCAGAACCACATGGTTTCATCCTCCTAGGCTGCAGCTAATGGCCTCTCACTGGGTCTGTGGTCAGTCAAGCAAGCTACAATGTGATGTGGGCCGATGCACCTGGGTACCAGGAGACTGGGACCACTAGAGGTGAGAGCTGAAATGGGAAGGTCATTATTCAGGGAAGGTCAAAGGCAGCTAGATGCATGCTGCAGTTGAAAGGAAGAGGAAAACCTGAGTAAACACAGGAGCTCATTGGTAGGACAGTGAGGGTATAGGCAACCTGGCCTTCAAGCAGAAAAGAATGTTCCAGGGAAAGATTAATGCCCTGTGGTCCAGGAAAGCCAGAGGGTGGACATCCCCAGGGAGCCTTGGTTCCTGACATGCCCCAGGCCCCAGGCTTCCATGCCCTATGCTCCCATGACAGCCCTCTCCCCTGCCTCGGCATGGGTACTCTTACTCCCCTCTACTTGAGTTAGTTTGACGGGTCACAATACCTTGAGCCTTCCCCAAACAGACACTGAGTAACTGTCTGGAGCTGTGGAACACACTGGTCATTCCCTCTGGCTTTTACTGTTTTACAATGTGTCCAATTTACAAGTATTAGAATGCCTTCCTCTGACCCTCAGCGGATCTTCATCTCACTGCAGGGTAAATAAATCATGTCTTTGACACTGCACTGAACAAATCCAATTTGTCTTCATGAAAAATCACACTTGGAAAACGGGCAGCGTGGTGTCCTGATCAAGAGCCGGGGCTCTGGGGTCAGACTCCCTGTGACCGGATCCCCGTTTTATGGCTCCTGGCAGCATGACCTTGGGTGAGTGGCTGCACTTCTCAAAGCCTCTGCTTCCCCATCTGTAAAATGTGTGTACCTGGTGGGGTTTTTATGAGGATTATATGGAAAATTATCAAGTAAGTTCTATAGAAGCTTTTCTTAAACAAGTGGACATTCATTTTTTTACATAACCACCAGTTCAATGGTTTGAATTTTGTCATTTTGATGAAGGAAAGAGGAATAGAAGTTGGCGGATCTATGAAATACAGGTATAGACAGCTACACTTTACTGAGGAACTACCATGTGTCCGACACTGACCAGACACTTGACATCCATTATTTGATGTGTGTGGTCTGCACAAAGGCAACTGACACACACACGGAAAGCCACCCGAATACCAGGCACTAGGCTGGGGCTGCAAAGTGACGAGAACACAATGCCTGCTCCTGCGAAGTTCCCAGGATGGTTGGGGTGCTGACGCTGGGTCAGGCAACCTTGCTATCTATCTACTTTGCTTCAGTCCTGGGCAAAATGAGGATTTCCAATGAGGTGACTGCTCAGGTTCCTATTTCATCTACAACAAATGATTTCACACTCACTGGGCTAAAAGATCACGCCAACTATTGATAGTTCCCACGCCTTTCAAGTTTTGCCACTTATTAACCACTTGTACTAAATGATGATATGGATGATCAATACTATAGTATTTGGGGAGGTCTTCGAGGTCAAGTTCTTTGGACTGGGCTGCCAGAATGCATTGGCAGAAGCAGAAGCCCTTCACAGAGTGAGCTCTCACTCCGTCAAGGCAGAGCCCCAAAGACTAAACCATAGTGTTCTAACAGGAAGATGCCTTACAGTCTTAAAGGGCACCTAGGTCAATGCACTCATTTCTATACTGAGCCCCAGAGGAACAAGGTGGTGTAGTTCATGGCTGCCTCGGCATCCGGTTCCCTGACACTCATGCTAGGGCGTTCTGCACTGCCCACAATTTATCAAACTGGCTAACAGACCGGGCTCTGGAATCCAACTGCTGAGATTCAAATCTCTACTGTACCATGTTAGAGCTGTGAGATCTCAGATCAAGTCGCTGAGCCTCTCTCCTGCCTTGTGAAGTTGGCGTCATAACGGTGCCTATCTGCATAAGGATTAGGTTTGATAATGCTTATTAATTGCAATAGCATAGTGCCTGATACAAAATGAGCCTTCAATAACTGATGACGATGATGGTAGCAAATACTCCACAGAAAGCACCTACTATGTGCCAAGCTCCATTCCAAGCACTTTGCATTCATTACCTCATTTACATTTTACATCCATCCTATGAATAGGTAGGTATTGCTATTACTCCCAGGAGATTGCAGCCCAGAGAAGTTGAGAAACTTGCCAAAGTAGCAGAAAGCAAGTTTGTAGCTAGAACATCTGTCTCGGGAGTCTGAGCCCTTAACCACTATGCTGTGGTGTAGGCTGGCTCGCGACTTTCTGTTGCCAACTTTTGAGTCTTCCTCTGCGTCAGAGGCTGCTATAAATGCTTATCAGGAATTAGCTGACAGTTATCACACCAGGCTACGACCCAGATATTAATATTAAGTTTATATTAAATGTTCATGTTAATACAACAAGGTGATAAAACAGAAGGTGGAGACAGTGGAAAGACAGAAATCATCAGCTACGGGGCAAGGAGCGGTGAGATAAGGACTGAACATTCAGAACTACCAGGAAACTACTCTAGGCAGGAAATGTCCGTGGATTCCTCAGGTGGGAAAGACATTTGTGATTGGATGACACCGGTGGGCAACAAAGACAACGGATAATTTTGCCAGCTTCAGAGTTTAGTTGAGGAGCCAGACCATTGTGTCATTTAGGGGGAGGGGTGCAGTGTGGCGGGAAGGCTTGGGCTTTGAAGCCAAGCACCAGTTCTTTTACTTACTCGCTGTGTATCTTTCAGGAAGTCAACCACTTCCCTGAGCCCTGGGTTTCCTTTTACTACCATGGAGATAATAATCCCTAATCTTAGACTTGTTTTGACATTTAAATGAGATATTTTAAATACCAAGCACAGTGACCAGCACAGAACAGACACGTAATAAATATTAGTTCCTCTGTACAGCACAGACTGTGATGAACTAGGATGGGCCGACTTATGGGTGTTGACAATATAAGTAAACCACACACTCCCCCACAAAACTGAGCAGAAAAGTGTAACCTTGCTCTCCTGCCTCGAAAGGAACACCACAATATCCTGTTAAGAGCAGAGAACAACCTCATTTTTCTTCTGATTTACATCTGGGACAAAGAAAACTTAGTTGGATGTTTGTCCAGACGGTTATAACAAAAGGACTCTTCCAGCATACATCCTTGGGGATGGCACGGAATGCAAGCCTGACGACAGAACATTCTGGATATCCAATCTTGGGTACATTGCCAAGTCCTCACGAATACGGTCAGATGACATCATTCTCTTGGTTTGTTGTTACTCAGAGGGCTTGATTATAGAGTGAGCTTTCCCAAGTCTCGAACTATTGAATTCTCCAGACGTACAGAATGATCACTCTTTCCTATTGGCAATACTTTAAAATCCCTGCCAAAAACGCTGGACTGTCATCTCATTGTTTTCCTTTGCTCTTTCACCCCCACATGCTCCAGTGTAACACTGGTTAATACCTCCTTCATTTTTAAGATCTTCACTGTCAGGAAATGATTATTTGTGGAATAGAATTATAATTCTAAAAGAATATGTTTTACACTGTGATGGATGGGAACACATGCTCTGAAGTTTCAGGGAAAGATCAATTTTCTGACAATTCAGCTCTATTTGCACAAATGCATTACTGTTATAAAGCACCAATTATGGCTAATAACGGCATCATTCTCACCCCAGTAAGTACTTGGTTTGGTAAAGCTCTAAGAACTCTCAACTTTGGCAATCAATTTCCTTAACTATGGGAAATAGCCTATTTCATATAGATTATTACTTTAATGTCGTATTACTCCCTAAGTTCACACACTCTCAGAATGAATTGTCACTCAATTTACATTTACATGGACCTCTCGTTATTAGGCTGGCCAGATTAAACACACTTCAGAAGCCACATTAGGATAATATCACATTTATCAGCGTTTGAGTTCATATTCACCACACTCACTCCTAAGTCTTTCAGGTTCTATAAATTAACTTCATGCCAGACTAGGTAAAAATAACAAAAATAGCCCCAATTAGGGAGTTCAGGGCATACAGGTGTTTCAGCACAGCTCCAGTGGGAAGGTAAGGCATTCTATTCTGGGTTTTTTTTGGGGGGTCTCATGACCCAACCATCTCACCAGCCACAACCTGGGAGAATTCCAGAATGTCTTCCAATACCTCAGCTCCTACCTCCAACCAGTACATGGTCAGATGTGTCAATGCCATCCCTTTAAATGTCTTTTGAATCTTTATTGTCCATTCTCCTACCCGGCTTTCAGGCTTCCCTTATTTAATATGGAAATTCAGAAGCTTTTCCATTTTACAAGTTTATAAACCTCAAAATCAAAACACCACAGAACATGAACATCAACAATTGGCAATTATGGGCACAAAGACTTAAGAACAAGTGGACCCAGGATTTGGTCTTCAGAGCCCTAAACTCTGAGAAAATGTCCCCATTATATTTGCATCTTCCCCTGAGCAAGCAACTAGACCACAAATCTGATCGCATCTCTCTCGTCTGCTTAAAACCCTTCTCTGAATTCTCTTTGACTTTAAAGAAAGTAAGTCCAAGTTCAAAAAGTGTCTACCGCGTCTGATTCAGAAACAGAAGCTAAGGTGCTCCCCTAGTCCAGAGCAGATTACCTTGAACCCCTACAATCCCATGGACACTGACCCGTATCCTCTTCCCAACTTCATGTTGCAATACCAAAGACTTTCTCTATTTTTCGAAGAATTGAACTATTTTTTTTCTCCTCAAGAAAGAAATGTGTAAAATCAAGGTAACTCTTTTAATCAGATAGTTTCCTAGCTTTAACGACCAGCATTAGAGTGAACCATTCTGATGCCTGAAGCAGTGTCTCTGACCTTGGTTTATGGGGTCCTAACTAAGTCCTAATTAAGCACCATGCAACCCTTCCATTAGTGATGAATAAAGGCACCCAGAGAAAAATGCAGCCCTTGCTCTTCTCAAAGTTCAGTCTGCCTGGGAAACACATGCAGAAGTTATTATCCGGAGCGATAAGTATAATAACGGATGCAGAAAAGGAGCTGAGGGGCCCCAGGAAAGGTTTTGTGAGGCAGGGAGGACAGGGAAAGCAGCTTTAGCAGAAGTTACTGCCCAGGCCAGGGAGTGTGAGCACCCATAGCATGTGAGGGATAAAAAGGACCTTGATCAATCAGAAAAGGCCAATATCCACTCTCCTATTTGGGAATGTCACATGAAAACCTGACTGTTCACTGTGCTATGGCCACTTTGCTTTATCAAACGAGATTTTTTTTTTTTTTTTGCCAATCTAATTAGACTTTTGACATCACAAGAAAGGATTCTAATGGCAGCCGATTGGTGCCCTCTACACCCTTACTAATACATTACTTATATTGCTAGAATGGCCAGGAAATCTCTAGGAAAAAAAAACACACAAAAACACACCACCTCAGAATAACTTCAGAAATAATTTTGCCAAGACTTTCTTTTAATTTGAACTTCAACAAGTGAATATTCAATCGGTAGAGTGGCCCTAAGTACCAACAGCAAAATTTCCTTCAAAGCAGCATAAACATTAAGTTCTTAAAAAGTGAAACATGGCTCTGTTCCTCTTATTTCCTCTCATCCGGTGGTGGCAAAGAGAATGCCCTCACAAAAAATCAAGGAGACTCCTGGTTAACCATAGTAATGGGCTACCACCAGATACAAACTCTTAAAATTCTTAGATAATCCCCAAAGTCTAATTTCCTCCTGATGTTTCAACCCTCTACCTCACAAATCCTTTCATAAACATTACTAAAATTAGGGAAAATTTAACACTTTGAATTTATCCCATATTTCCTCCAGCATCATTTACTCAACGTGCTTGTAAACTATAGGAAACAGAATAGTTATCAGAATGAGCAAATGAATACAGAGGGCCATACAGAAGGTGATGCCTCTAAACTAGATGATTACCAGCCCCGAAGAACTGTCAGGAGATAGAAGTCCATCCTCCCATGTCATTTGAACAGAATTTTTTTTTTTTTTTAACCAAGACACCAGGTTGCCGGGCATTTTGAATCCTACGATCGCCGCTTTTCTATGTTCCTCCTCGCCCCACAGGTCCCTTCCCCACAAAGAGAGGTGAAGAAACTTGTGTGGTTTTACTTACGATTGTGAAGTTCATGACTTTGAGAATCCAGATGGTCATGGCCAAGTTCACCAGTATTAAAATCATCAGCAGCAGAACAAAGAAATACAGGCATCTTTTCCGCCAGCCGTAAATCCCCACTTTGTACACCTGTGGCCCCTCGGAGCTGGGCATGGTGCTCCGATGGTGTGTGTACTGCTCCTGAGGCATCTGAAATAAACGAAGCGGGAGAGAAGCACTCACATTAGACTGCTGAGAGGGGAGTGGAGGGGGAAAAATCAACTGATGGCGAGATATGGCTGGCTGCTGTCCGTACATTTCCACCCTCTGGACACTCTAAAAGTCTGCTTCCTCTGGACAAAAGTGGCTCCTCTGGACGTTTGCTGCAGCCCTCTCCGTTCACGCAGCCATCTCTCATGATGTGTGTAGACTTCCACATCCACACGTATCCTGGGAGGGAAGGGACCCCAGGAAGCCATTCCCAAAGGTCTCTTAGAATCCAACATCTTTGTGAGGGAGACACTCAAGATCAATTAAAGTCATAGGGGTCAATTTGGAATTCGTCTGAGGAAATGAAATAACCCCAGCAGTTTACTGCAGTGCTATGATAATAACATTCAGGCAATTTATTTGGTGGATAATGACCTAAATTGCAATCATTCTTTTTTAAAAATTTTTTTATTGATTTCAGAGAGGAAGGGAGATGGAGAGATAGAAACATCAATGATGAGAAAGAATCATCAATCAGCTGCCTCCAGCACAGCCCCTATTGAGGATTGAGTCTGAAACCCTGGCATGTGCCCTGACTGGAATCAAACCCAGGACCCAGCCGACACTATCCACTGAGCCAGACCAGCTAGGCCTCAAATGCAATCATTCTTAATTGCCAGAAAGTCAGTGGCAAAAGTAACAATTTTGATCATCCTTCTATTCCAAAATTCAAAGGAGTGTTGATAGGCACTCAGATTAAGCCTCACCTAATCCAAGAGTATTTAACAAAATGCAATAGCCTATGCTTACATGCTCCCCTTGACAGAGAACTCACTACCATTAAGTTTAGTCTTTATGAGTCAGACAATTCTAATTCGTATCAATCAACTCATTTATTTAATAAACACAAAGGAGGTTCAAAGTCAAATAAAGTCTAAACATGTCTTCCAGAAGCTTGCAGGCTAATGGAAGAAATGAACTAGTTAAACAGTGATCACAGTAGAGTGACATAAGTCAGAACAATATTTGCCAATAGTAAGTAATATGCCAACCTCCTTTAAAGTAAGGATGCTTTCCCAAATCCCTGCTGTTGACACAAATTATCTTTATACCAGCACTACTAATTAGGTACCAACACAAATCTGAGTAAAATGATCACTTCCATAAAATTATAAAACCAAACCAAAATTTAAAATTAAATCCAAACAAAGCTACCAACATGTATTATTCAAAATGGGAAAGAACGGACTAATATAAAGGAAGGTGATTTGCTAAAACTAAAGTGCATAGTGTGGTACCACGGACTCCAGCACAGCATCTGATGAGCACATCATCCCTCTTTGGCCATGAACCATGTGACAACAGGGCCTCTACTGAGTTTCTCCATTCAAATTACCACACAACCTTTATTTGGGGATTATTATTCCATTTGGCCCTCAGGTAGGCACACTTCATTCCCTAAGAATAAGACCCGCCTGTTTATTTTTATCTTACTCAACCGCAATTAAATTAGTGGCATGTGGTACCAGAGTGATCATGGTGACAAAGTGTGGGCCCCAAAATCACATCCTTGGTTATTAGGTCATTTTCCAGATAGTTCAGAATATGATTACTTTATGGTTTTCAGATAATCATTAAAATGGATGTGTAAAATCACCCAACTCACCCTCCAGAACTCAAGGCCTTGAGGCATTCCACTTGAAAAACCAAGTGAATTTTTACTTAGAGGTCTCTATAACTTCTGTCTCATTTCTGAACATGACCCTAACACTGAAACCAGGCCCTAGTATGAGGATATATTTAAATATATGTGCCTGGAATGAATACGTGAAGAAATAAATGTATAAATGACGAATGAATGAATGATTTCCCATCCACTGTGACATCTGCTGCTGTTTAGGGGTGCACACAAGTTGAAGCCAAACACAAGGGAAGTTCTTATTTGTATCTTTGCAAACTTCCACTAGAAGCTCCCAAAGCACTGGTTTCCCAACTCAGCTCCCAACTCAGAGGTTCATCATGCTGCACGAAAATCTCTATTCAGTAATTCAGCTCCTACAATTCTCTAGGTCAGGACTGTATTGCAACAACATAGGAACACAAAGTCATCACTTACTGGCCCTTTTACAAAGTTCAATTAGAAGAGAAAAAAAATGCCATATGAGTCTGAAGGAAATTAAGCCTTAATTTTCTATGAATTTATATTCTGTAAATTAAGGAAATGATCACAGAATCTTGGAATCATATCTGAAATGTTCTTTGATTCCAATCAACTAATTTTATGAATAAGCTGGTTTAAGACTAGAGAAGCTGACCCACTTGTGCATGGCTACAGGGTATATGGCAGGATAAGGACAAGAATAACAGTCCCTGATTCTTGTGGGTATGATTAACAGCAAGGAATTCTTCACACATGAGTGTCCAGAAGCTAGAGGTATCCCACCACACCAGCTGTCTTTCCTCTGACACTCGCCCCAACCAATGAGAGAATTATATAGCTTAGCTGTAAAACAGAAATGCCATGTTCAATCAATATCTATAAGAGACTGGAGAGAGGGATAGCACACTTTTACATTTTTTTTTCATACACAAGTTGTTAGAACTTATTAGAATTCAGTGATTATTTCCACTATGGGTTCTCAATCCTGATGCCCATCAGAGACCTCTAAGGAGCTAATCAAAATCTCTATGCTCAAGTCAATTAAATAACAGTCACAATGGTAGGACCCAGGCATCAGCATTTTTAAAAGTTCCCAAATGATCCTAAAGTGTAGACAAGGTTGCTTACCACTGGTGTAGAATAATGTCTTTCAATGCAGCAGGATTCGAAAGAAACTTCGAACAAATTCAAATTCTGAGCTCTATGATTGAATTAGAACTGTTAAAAAGCTTCCCAGGTCATTTCAAGCATTTGGGACAACTTTTCTAAAAATAAAAAATAAAAAAGGGCCTTCTTTCCCCACCACCCCCTGCCACAGTCCAACTATTTTGAGACAAAAACCTTGAAACAAACTCTAATCTAGCACATAAAACAGCAAGCGAGCAAGGATGAGGGATGACCCACTCTTGAGGCACCTCTGCGGAACCCTTGGACTCCTAGAAACCCCTGATGTTGCCTGACACATTCATTGACTTGGTGAGTTGCTCAAAGCCCAGAAGGGAAAGTAGCTCCCTTTCAAGTCACTTAGCGAATTATAAGCTGAGCAGGGATCAGAACGCAGGTTCTCTAATGCCTGATGCTGTGGTCTTTTCTATCTCTTGAGGGCTCTTCTTTCTCCACCACACCCCTTGCCTACTTTCATGAACTAAATGAAAAAACAAACTCCAATCTGCAACTCTGTAATTAAGATAGATAGACCACTTGACTGATCAATACGTTATGGAACAGGGAAGGCAGTGAGCAATTTTCTAGGAATGACTGCAATAGGGAGCCTTGTCAGCCAAACATACTGTAATGGAAACATCTGTTGTCAATAACCCTGCCTGGAAAGGGACAATTTAGATATGCTGAGTACATTAATTTTTCTAGTAAAACACACACACACACACACACACACACACACACACACACACACACACACACACACCATGTTGTAATGTTAAAAACCTAAGAGGAAAGACAATCTCCAATCTGTATTTCTCTTTGATTCACAAGAAGTTTGAAGTTTCAGGTCCTCCCTTGCTCAGGCCCTTCCTTGGCCCTGGGAGGGGCGATGATAATGCATTGCCAGCATCATACTTTCAGTTTTGTTTGTTTGTTTGTTTTGTTAATCCTCACCCGAGGATACTTTTTTCCATTAAATTTTTTTAGAGTGAATAAAAGAGAAGGAGGGGAGAGGGAGGGAGAGAGGAGAGAAAGAAAGAGAGAAGGGGAGAAAAAGAGAGACAGAGAGAGAGAGAAACATTGATATGAGAGCCAAACTGGCTACGGTGGACCCTTCCTTCTTCAACTTCCCTTTATGTTGCCTGACTTTGGAGGAATTATATGCATTATGGAGGTCTAACTAACAGGAAATTAAATTAGGGGTTCATATAGTTTGGGTGCAGTGGTATATATGTATATGGTTTGCAGACACTTCCGTGTAGAAGTACATTGTTGCTAGCTCCCTGGTATAGAGATGTCTTTTAGGAATTGTTTCACCCTTGGTGCCAACTCACCAAGCATGGTGTCATGAAGATGCAGGACCAAAAGACACATTGCAATATAAACATCTCCTATAGTGGCCAGCTCCAGAAATAGGTGGGTAGTGGAAAAGTCAAAAGCTGGTTATTTAAATTTCAAATGCAGGATTCAATCCTCACTGACACCTAGTCAAAACAGAAATTCTCTCCTGTCAAGGATATACTCAATTCAGCATATCCTATATAATAAAGATTTAATATGCCAATGGTCATTACGCCAGGAAGCATAACGACCGACCGAGTAACGACCGGATCACGGATCAGCAGGAGGGTGGGGCAGCAAGCTACAAGCAGGTGGCGGAGAGCTACAGGAGGGGGCAGGGCAGCAAGCTCTGAGGGCGGGATGGGGGTGGGGGGAGAGGGGTAAGGGGAGCTACAGGAGGGCGGGGCAGCAGGCGAAGAGCTACTGGAGGGCGGCAGCAAGCTACTGGCGAGCTACTGGCACACGGATTCGTGCGCAGGGCTTCTAGTATAATTATAAATCACCACACCATTTTTCTTTTTTTAAATGGGACA
Organism: Eptesicus fuscus; assembly: GCF_027574615.1. NCBI lineage: Eukaryota > Metazoa > Chordata > Mammalia > Chiroptera > Vespertilionidae > Eptesicus > Eptesicus fuscus. Next base: position 91,806,183 of record NC_072478.1, on the reverse strand, counting down.
CTGAAAATAGAATTAATCAGAATTCTTGTGTTTGCAGGTTATGTGCACTGTGTCTCTGTATTTTGTATGTAAAGTTGAGTGCTTATACATCATGATGATCTACATTTAAAAAAGGAAGTTCTATTGAAATTACCAATTTCAATAAACAATGATATTTTCCATTGTCTGTACAGAATGTGATAGTGCCCAATAGCTGTCATATGAAGAGACTAAGCAACCAAAAACTGTAGAAAAAGTATGTCAGTTAATTATTAATATTATTTTTCTGGATTTTATGATATGCCATCTTCTATAATTAATAATTTAAATTTCTTTCTTATTCCAAATAAATATTCATGTGTTTAACTTAAGATTGTACTTCTAATTCTTCAGGTTTCTTTCCCCTTAAAATAGCCCCATATGTTGTTTAAGCTTCAGACCTCACAAAACCTGGATCCCCCTCTGGTCTCTCCCACAAGGGACCCCAAGCATACACTGAAACCTCAGTGTAACACCACCACTGCCCAGCACTGCCTAGCTGAGCTCGATGGGAGATATAATTACCTATGTTCCACTGCAAGTGATTTTCAGACTTTGGAATGTATAAGCAACACTCCAGGGTATTGATTAAATGCAGACTCCCAGGCATCACACCAAAATATTCTAATTCAGTAAGTCTGGGTGCACCTCAGAAACCTGTATTTTTAACAAGCACCAGAAGTGATCCTGATAATAATGGCCCAGACACCATGCTTCCAGAACACGAATTTAGATCCATTACAGAAAAGTACCCTGGCCCATTTTTGCCTGTACTTCTGTTATTTTTCACTGGGTGACCCATCTTCTTCCCATATATACTTGGCCATCTGTCACATTTTTGCTGCATTTCTACCCTGGAGTTTTCATTTCCATCCTCCCCCTTCAGCAATATATTGAATATTATGCTCTTTGCAGCCTTTGGTGTCTTGGCTTTTTCAATGTGAACAGATCTTTCCTGCCATTAAAGAGATCTTAACTTACCTTTATTACCCTCTCCACTTCTTACTTACTTTTACTCTCATTGATGCCCAGGGTTCCAGGATCCCTAGCAATCTCTAAAAATTTCATATTCTCATCCATCCACTGAAATTAACCACTCAAAAATCACTAGTGATGTCCCTGATCAGAATTCAATTAACTTTTCTTAATGCCAATTTTCCTTGGACTTTCTGAAGCCTTTTTTTTTTAATGTATTTTTATTGATTTCAGAAAGGAAGGGAGAGAGAGACAGAAACATCAATGATGAGAGAATCATTGATCGGCTGCCTCCTCCACACCCCATACTGGGGATGGAGCCCACAACTCAGGCATGTGCCCTTGACCAGAATCAAACCCGGGACCCTTCAGTCTGAAGGCCAATGCTCTATTCACTGAGCCAAACCAGAGAGGGCCTTTCTGAAGTTTTGGAGCTTGCCAACTTTTCCCTTCCATCTGGAAAGTTTGTCCTTTGGCATTGATGCCAATGCAGATCCATGGTTTCTTTTTTATTTCAGTGATTACTATCTGCCTTTCCAACCTCTCCCCTCTGCTTCTTTCTTCCAAGTTCACATTAAGAATTAGCGTTATCTCTCATCTCAGAGACAATGTTCAGGGCCATGCTTGCATTGTGTGCTTCTATGATAACGCAACTCAACTTACCCCTTGAATTCTCATTTCCATCTCAAATTGGACCTGTCTATATGTCTTTCATTCATATACTCCCTCATCAAATAATTACTGATCATTGATCAAATTCTATTTATTGGGCAAAGGGTCTCAAGATACCACAATTAATAAGAATTACACTGCATTTATGAAGCTCATAGCCTTGGCAGTGGGGGAGAATTAATAGTAAATGCATAAAGAGACCAAATGAATGCTGTGAAGTGCTTTCACTGCAATATATCCGATAATGTTAAAGAGAACATCTGAGGATGAAAGATATTTTATAGACTCATCAACAGAGAACTCTCTGAGGATGTAACATTTAAGCTGAGACTTGAAGGATAAGAAAAAGACATTGAGGTGAAGGCAGGGATAAAAACAAATTCCAGACAGAAGAAATAAAGCAAAGTCCCCATTGTGGACAAGGTCTATGTGACGGTCTGTAGTGAGTAAAGTGGAAACGGGCATGAGATGAGGCCAAAAAGTTGGCTTGGAGCCAGATGATGCTGGACCTTTGAGACCAGAGTACAAAGACAGAACCTGTTTTTGAAAAGTTTATGAAAATCCCTGGTAGAATTTGAAACAAGGGAGTGATAACCTGATTTATAATATTAGCAGCGCCTAGACCAGAATAGGTGAGAAATAAATATCTGTTGTTTGATGGCGTTCAGTAGACTTTTTCCATCCTCTACACCAATCATACATTAAAACACTCCCAAAAGTTGAAAAATTCAGCAAAATTATTCTCAAACAGTATAGCATGCCCTTGTTGGAGGCTTACTTGCACCTGTGGGGGTGTATCAGGCATGTGAATATTAAAAAGGAGTCCATCTACCCAAACACAGCCTTTTCTTGAGAATGATAAGACACAGCAAGTGCTTTCCATCAGACTTTGGGAATAATTTTACATTGTTATCCAACACATTTTATAGTCATATGTGTTATCTCTCTGAATATATCCCAAAATCTCCTAAGTATTTAGAACTTCTCTGAACACCAGGAGCACCTAAAAATGGTATGTATGAATATCTATCTATCTATCTATCTATCTATCTATCTATCTATCTATCTATCTATCTTCTATCTATCTACCTATCTTAGTATATTCACTGTTCAATGAATGAATAAAAATCAGGCCATTGCTGAACAGCAAAGCATATACTCCAGCAATAAGTAAACAGCTGTGAGATCAGAAGCAAAGGAATGAAAGCTTACACAACTCTCTCTCCAAAGGCACATGCAATCATACCGATGCTAAGGCTTAAATCCAAAGCATTACTCTACTCTTTCATGAGGTTATTTTCAGCGTTCACCTGTTTATCAACAAATCCAGTTGACTTAAAGATAATCTGCTTCTCACACACAAAATGCAATAGGATTATATTTTTCAAAGAAGGAATATAGTGAAACTTACTGTTGCTTTGACATTAAGTAGGGAACAAATACCAATAGTTCAAGTCAATTTCATAATAAAATCCACCTATAACAACAGGCTAAATAAATAGTTGCCAAATATAATAGATGTGGGGTTTCCAAAAAAAAGTTTTTCTGGATGGGTGTACTATTAAAATATGATTTTGAGAGCCATAAATTCATTCAAATGTTCATACCTGGGATCACATACCATTATGGAATCAAGGCCTGATGCCAGCTTAATGTGAGAGCTTCAAGGAGAAGACCCACTCTGATAAACTGGACTTGTGAAGAACCTCCTCTTAGGCTGTGTGACCTTGTTTCACCTCAGCCACTGCAGCCACCACCCACCCCTTAGTGACTTTCTGATGCCCATGCAAGTTTTTCCTCATCAAAGCCCAACATCCGTCATAGGAGCCACCAGAGGGATCTGCACAAATCTCACGATCATGTGAAGTTATCAGAATCCTTGAATTAGGCCCAGCCTCAGTGGTCCCGGACCCTGTGGCTGTTGCTCCTCTAATGAAGGAAGCTACATTACACATCTAGCTTTAAGGCTCACCTACAATGAGCTTCAAAATGACGAGCACCACACGTCTTTGACCAATCTTTGAAATCCTAATGCAGAAACTGGCTTGATCTTACTTAAGTCATCATATATTTTTATACAGTGTTGACTTCCCTTCCTTAGGCTGGTTGGTACAAAATAGCTACTAGAAAACCTTGTATTGCTCCCTTTCCTACATTTCACCAGTTGATGTAAAAATGATGGAAGGTCTTTGGCAGAAACATACACGCTGTGGTACTTTGTGCAGCTGAGCACATATGCTAGAATGATACTGTTAGAAGGTGTCCCGTTGTGTCCCTCAGTGTTTTTGTTTCTGCATCGTTCTTCTTCAGGACAATGAATGTTTTCCTCTTATTCCTCCAAAATAAGAGAGATATCTGGAAAACAGTTCCAGTCTGTATTATCAACATGTGCAAGAATGTGTTATGTTTTGAGGGATGTTTAAAAAGTACTCAGTATACTTCTAAAGACACATCAAGGCCATCAAGTTTCCTGATGATATTTCTTTGGGGCCTGTAATATTATCTGGGCCATGATCCACTCTTCTAATTGGGTAGAGCTGAATCAAGGACACACTGACAGGCATTTGACTAATGCTTACTTGCCTCTTTTACCCATTAGGCCTCACAATCCTTTTCCATAAGGGAACTTACGGGAGTGCCAATGAGTGTAATTCTATGTACAGTTACATAGTAACATGACAAAGCACCTGGCCTTCAAGGAAATCTCCAATCTTACAACAGAAAAAAAAAATATTTTTGACACCTACCACGTGCCAGGTACCATAGTAGATCCTGGCGATACTTAGGTCTTCCCATGGATGAATAGGATATTTCTACCCTCATCAAGCCTGTGTTTAATAGGAGAGATGAACAATAAACATATAAATGGAAGAAACAATTAGAACTAAAGTGAGTTATCAGGAAGGAAACAAAGAAGGTTTTGTGACAGAGAACGGAGGATAACCCCATCTGGTCACAGAAGGCCATTCTGACCAACTGACAATTTAGGTGAGGCCTAGTGGTGGAAAGAGTTTTCCAGCAGAGGACAGACACAGCAAGCATTTGGCCTTAAAATAATGCTCGGGTTAAGCAGGATGGCTGGCAGGGTTGGCTTCGAATGAGTTCAGAGGAAAGGATACAGGATGAGTTTGTAGACAGACTGCAGACCAATTATACCAAACCTTGTAAGTGATGGTAAGGAGTAAAGAATTAATACTGCCAGACTAATAATAACTACATACCTTATTTAGAAATAAGACATGTGATACCAATCAAGTGAGCTAGAGTTTATTGATGATGACGATGACGTATGTTAAAATTTCCAACGCATTTAAAAGTACGTATGAATTAGATCACTGTATATGATTGAAACCAGTTCACATAAATAGCAGGCACAAGTTCCTTCACAGGGTCATTACAGTTTCTAGAGTTTGTTGTGGAGTCTGAGTCACTTTGGATTATCTTGGCATATAAATAGTTTTCCATTAGCCATGTTAATTTTGAGGTCTTTGATTTAAAACTATCTGCCTTCAAGAGTTGTTTTCATTCAGCCATCCATATAAAGCATTAGTCTTGGATTGCTGATGTTTGGCACAATTTATACAATTGTAACAAACTCATTACTTGTAGTTTTGATAGAATAATCAACATCCGTTTTGTAAAATTCATAAAGAAAAGTAAATGCCTGTTTATGGGAAATGATCCAGAAATGGCATGTTCTATTTAAACAAATATTGGGATTTAAAAGTTAGCTATTTCTTATTTTATTTTGCCAATAATTTTTATATGCAAGTGTTAAAGAATTTTCACTGAAAAAATTGGACAAGTGCATGTATTTAAAAGAACCAAAGAGCATACAGTTAAGAACATTCCTTTTTCATCCACACGTTAAGCCCTCCTCCCTAAAGGCAGCTATCACCAGCTTTTTTCTTATCCTTACAGAAATGCTAAGTACACACATTGGCCTTATTCAATGTACATATTCAGTGCATGCACATGTTTAAATTTTCCTTTTTACACAAACAAGAGCATATTTTATGCTCTTTATTGTTCCAAATCTAACTTGGCCCACTTAATAACATAGTTTAGTGATAGTCCCATAAAAACCTACAGAAATATATTTTTAAGTTAGTTTGAAATTGTATGGGTACATGATATTTAACTTAACCAACTCCTTGGTGATGAATATTGATGTTGTTTACAGTAATTTTCTGTTACCAATGTTTGTTCAAAGAGATAAATATTTATCGGGTATTACCCTGCGCTGGCACTAGGCGTTCAGCAGTGAAAAGACAGATTCCTGACTCATAGACCTTATATTCAATTGGAGGATATGATAAACAAGCAAACAAACAGACACATAACTTTCTATACCTACTCTTGGGAGTAAGTTTTATGAAGACAAAAGTAAAGCTGGGAAAAGGGACAGACAGATGGTGAGGTGGGGGGTTTGCTCCTATCCACAGGACCGTCAGGGGAACCCTCTCTGTAGTGGAGAGATTTGAGGGGGGAAACAACAACAATACACAAAAACACGAATAAGCAAGAGAGTAAAACATGAGGACATAGGGAGAGAGCACTCCAGTCAGAAGAAACAGTACCAGCAAGTGCAAAGGCCCTGAGGGGGGCGGGTGGCTCATTGGGCATGTTTAAAGGACAGTGTGGCTAGATCAGAGTGAGCAAGGGGGGGGGGTAATGTAAAAATGAGTTGGAAGAGAGCAGGCAGAAGGGTTTCACATGTGGTCTTATAAACCACAGGAAGGTTACTGATTGTAAGATTAACTTTCAGAGAACTGGGCATAGGAGTGAGATGATCAGTTTGTCACTTTGGGATCACTCCAAGGAATAGACTGCAGGGGACGAGGATGCAAGTTGAGAAACCAGGGGCCTGTGAATACTACTCTTGCCCAGAGAGAACAGCCCAGACCAGGGTAGAGGTGAGTGAGAAGGTGTTGAATTGCCGTGTTTGAAATCTGTTTGGGAGGTAGAGCTAACAGGATTTTACTGCTGCCCCAGGACATAGAGTGAATGCAAGAAAAGGACAGGAGTCAAGGAGAATGCCAAGGTTCTGGCTGAGCAGCGAGGTGAACGATGCTGCCATTCATCAGGATGGGCGGCACAGGAGACGAGTAGGCTCTGGGGCAGGAAGCAAACGGAGTGTGCAGAGGGAAGATAGCTCTGTTTCGTCACGTTGATTTAGAAATGCATCGAAGAATCCACGGGGGTGGCATCACAAAGCCACTTCAAAGTACGACTGGAATTCAGGGGGAACACTGGGCTTAGAGAAGGAATGTTTAAGTCTCCTGCATATCAGTATTATTGAAAGCCATAGCAATGGAACATGCATCTTTCACATATGTCCAAATACACCTCTCACAGAAGCCCTGAGAAACTGAATTGCTAGATCTAAGTGTGTGTGTTAGTGCACGTGTGTGTATATCCATTGCTTTAGTAGATGTTATCATTGAAGTTATCTTCCAAAGTACAACATCCCTTACATATAAATTTAAAATAGTTATCTTTGATGAATTAGAAGATATTTCTGTGTAACTATAAACATTAATTCTTACTGTTCTAGAGATTTAGATGTGTGAGGTGCCAGTTGAAGTAGTTTCAGATAGAAATATAGTTTTGAAACACACATACATATTTGTACTAGTCATTCTCAGATATATGGGCTCAGACATTTCTGACAACATTCTAGGGGATCAATATGATTAAAATTATTTCAAAACAATTTTTTTTGTAAATTAAGATACTGAGGTCTAAGGAATGAACAAATGTTCTGAAGGACTCCAAACCAGTAAGTTGGTTAGGGTCTGGACTCAAACTCAGGCTCAATTTTCTTTCCATTTCATACAGAATGAGGCAAAGACTTGAATTTCCCTGAATATGATACAAGGTATTTAGAATTACCATCTTGGCATGTATTTTGTGTGGAATACATGAACACGACCACCACCTGACAGATCCATATTTTACTTCAGGCCCTCCCATGGCTCTATTCTAGGCATTTGGGACACATCAATGAGCAAAAACACCCCCCCCTCCCCAATCTCATGGCTGTGGTAGGAGGCAGTGATGGGAGAGGCAGATAACAAAAATGAAAACCATGTTTGAAACTTCTGTTACAGAGAATGAGTGCTATGGGGAAAAGATCAAGAACAAAAGGGAGGAAGAGAGAGAGAGTCAAGAAAAGGGGGATGAGCAGTGTTGTAGGTTGGGGAGCAGAGCAGGTTCAAATGTTAAAAGCATGGGAAAGGCTGTCCTCATGGAGATACTTATAATGAAGACGCTAATATCTGAGCAATGACTTGAGAGTCACTGAAGATTTGGCTGTGCATACAACTCAAGCATCATTTTAAACATAGTCCGTGATGTTGCAAGTTGAGGATCAGAAAAAATATATAAACTGAATATCCCTGAACAGGAACGATCATTTCAAACACCTGACCACAAATTTAATAGTGTCATTTTCACAAAGAGCACTGCCTCTCCCCATCATGTCCTTGTCTATGGCCAGCATTCTTTATAGGAGCGACAGGTCCATTTCAACTAGCCAGCTCTGTGTTGTCCAAGTTCCGAGCTTCTTAAATCCCCATGGATGATTCTACCCAGAACAGAAATGACCATCCCCATCCAGCCAGTCACCACAGCTCTTCTGTGATTTGGGGACCAAGCTGTGTAATAAAGTAATGATAAGCATGACTCAAACACGTACAATCAGAGAATGAGTCACAGAGCTTGAAGGGAGCATGAAGAATGCAAAGTTCAAAAACTATGAAAGCCAGGTTCAGGGAGCTGACGTGGCTTAACAAGGTCACAGAGTAAAGTAGTGACGAGGCCAAAGAAAGCTACACTAAAAACCAGCATGCTTCCCACAAACTCCACGGTCCAGTCTCTCCCCCTTAAACTGCTATTAGACATCACTTTAATCAAACACCATACATATGCTTTCTGAACAATACGCAAACCACACAAAACCTTCAGCTTCCTAACACAAAGAAAGCACACAAAACTAATGACCATCACTTGGGTAATGGTTACTATGTGCCAGACACTCTTCTAAATGCTTTCGTGAACTTGTTTAATCTTCACACACATATACGGATGAGATAGGTATTATCACTACCCTCGTTTCTCAGGGGAGGCAACTGAGCAGCAGAGAGGCTAAGTCTCCTATCCAAACTCACTTAGCTTGTTAAAGAATTTGGACCCAGAGTTTGTTAAATAATCTGGCTAAAAAGCCTGTTCTCTCAGTTCTTGTGTTAAATGCTACCAGATATAGCTATATGTGTATACGTGATCAGAACAGTATAATTACTGATTTAAAAATGTTTTGTAACATTTCAAGCTAGAATTTATCAAAGTGGGTATTAATTTTAAGTTGATTCATCAAATACTTATTGAGCAACTACTGAATTTCAACCAGGGTGCGTTCCCCTCCTCCCTTTTCAGGTAATAAACCATCTTTGATATGTCTCTAAAACCCATTAGCTTTTACAACACCATGAAAAACAGCTACAACACATTAGATACCTCCTTTTATAGTGATTCAATAGTTCTATAAAATTAGCATCGACCCAGTAGATGCTCCCTTGACAACTGTGTTTGGTAAGGTTCCTTAGCAATTATCTAAGCTCTCAAAAACTTGCAGAGAAATCTACTGTCTAAAAGGAAATGCTCTTCATCTCATTTCTAGTCATGATTATTTGTATTTTTTTTACATCAAAGTATCCAGAAACAGCATGGTGATAATAATACCTAAAAGTTACTATACAGTGTGCTAAGCACTTGGTATGCCTTCACATATATGTGTAGGTATGTTTGTACAGATGTGCATGTGTCTACTGAGGTATAACGTACTTGCAGTGAAATACACAGCTATTAACCATCCAGCTCGAAATACACAAAACTATAAATCAGTGTAAACAATGTATAATCAAGACAGGGAATGTTCCCATCACCCTAGAGCATCCCCTCATGCCCCGTCCTAATCAACCCCCACCCTAGAGGATCTTCTGGATTCTATCACATTTTTAAATGTTTAAGTCCTATGTACAGTAGTATGATGTGATTATTCCAAGAAATGTTTACTGCTGACACCTGTGCTCCTGGCCACCATGCGGCCCTAGTGCACTTCCTCTCAACAGACATTTAGCCCATCTCAGCACTGTCCCCTGAGAGGATCCAGTCACCACACCCTAATTTCTCTCTCATGCATCTACAATGGTACTGTATATACCACCCTTGAAATAGTTGGGGGAAAAAGGTCACTCAGATCATTGTATACATTCTGCGGTTCAGACCAGAAGGCCTCTTGAGAGCTTACTAATGGAAACACCTACAGATAAGGAAGGTGGAGGTTGATGACACGGACACAGTCCCTCTCAGAGGAACAGGAGCTGCCCACATCCCACCAACTGCTGTGGCGAGAAATCAGACCAGGGATGCTCATCTTCAGCCTTTTCTATGTAATATACATTTGTACATAATAGCTCAGTATGTTTAAATACTCTGTAACTAAGTCAATGAAAAAATGAAAAACGACACCAAATTATGTCTACCGGTCAGTCCATGGATTGATTGCCAGTTTGTGACCCACCGTGGGCATCCTCAGCCTGCAAGACATCAGAGCAGGGTCTTCCATGACAGAAGGGAAACCACAAAACTTAGATGATCATGGCCTGTCATTACGTGGTAGAAGTAATGCAGCCCAGACTCGGGTCTATGACCACCACTCGTGACCACTGAGACAAGCAGGAGACTTTGTTAAGCGCCTACTAAGCAATAACAAAGAGAGAAACTTGCAACAGGAAGATAGACCGGAATTAAAAAAAAAATAGAAGGAAAGAGCTAGACAGAATACAGAACAAGAGAGATGGAAGAGGTAAGAACAGGAAGGAAAGGGACACAGTAAGGGGTGGCTTCTTGGCCGTATCCAGGCTTTAAGCAGTCCACTTTCATGGACTATGCCATGCCCAGACCGCACACCCAGCCTGAGTCAGGGGAATGGGGCCGTGCTGAATGATTTGCCTGGAGAAAGGAGCTAACCCTGATACTTACTTACTTGGGCTCAAGGAGAGCAGTTCCGGTGGCTGAATACTTGGACCCCTGCAAGGAACTGCAGGGTTTCCAGGAATTCAGAAATGCATTATTTGGAAGTCAGGGTGCTCACAAGAGAGTCTGATTTTATCACCCCAGCCAGGGAAAGTGGTTTGAACAAGGAGAGAGTTTCTAATCCCTGGCAATAGAGTCTTTATCAGGAAACCGTGCTTGCTATTTAATAGGTGCCACTGCATTTATCGGTTCAAAGGAAGAATAAAGCCATCCCTTCCACGTCCACCCACACACCCGGAGCTCCATTAGGACGGCCAGCAGCCAAGATTTCCAAGCAAAGCAATCTCGCAGGATTTACACACGTAGTGAACCGTGGCGACACACTCCTCCTCCTGCCCCACAGACCTGTCTGACAGGCAGGCCGGGGCCACTGCTTACATGGCCTCCTTTCTAGAAGGCGGCTCACACTTGGCAGCAGGAATTTGAAGCAATAATGAAGAGGATCACCTTTCTGTGTAGCAGCAAAGGTGAAAGAAAGGGGACAGCGGACAATGCAGAGAAATTCGGGCAACGCAGAAAGAAAAAGCAACCTGGATGAGTCAGTGTGAAATATTCTCTCCTCTGCCGATTGTCTCTTAAATGCCTATTTCATTCTTTGCCTCATGCCATCTCAGTCAATATTGAAGTATAGAAAGCTAAACTATTAAATTCTTCATGCTAAGTGCCTTACATGAACAATCTCGCAACACACTATGGGATACATACTATCATGTCCATTTTCAAGATGCTACAACTGTGGCACATGGAGATGAAGTGACCTGCCCAAGGTCACACAGCTAGGATCACAGCCCAGGCTCAGAGCTGGGGCTCAGGTCACAGTATAACCACTCTCCTTTTGCTACTAGATTATCCCATTCTTCTTTCTTGCTGTGCTTTCTCCCTTACCATCGCCCTCTTCCCCTTAGGTTAATAGATGTATGTTGTCTTCTTCGTGGAACAAGTACTTGTCAGATGACTGGAATTGAGTTCAGAGAACTACATTTTTCTCAGGAGGAGGTTAACTGGAATGTGTTCAGAGAAAAAGAAAGAGAATAGCACAGAAAAGATGAGGGTAGATAAAATAATTCAAGATGCCCAGCCTTGGGAAAGAAAGACTAAGACATACATAAAGAAATGGGAGAGCTTTGCTGGTTGGTGTAGCTCGGTAGTTGAGTGTTGACCTATGAACCAAGAGGTCACGGTTCAATTCTCTGTCAGGACACATGCTTGGGTTGTGGACTCGTTTCCCAGTTGAGGGGCGGGGGCAGAAGGCAGCTGATCAATGATTCCCTCTCATCATTGATGTTTCTATCTCCCTATCCCTTTCCCTCTGGCTTCCTCTCTGAAATAAATATATATATTTTAAAAAGAAGTGGAAGAGTCTTAGAATTATAAAAATCATGTATTGTGAGAAATAGAAAACACTTTAGAGGCATCTGATCCCATTTCACAGATGGGAAAACTGAGATCCAGCTTTCAATGGATTAAGGATGCATCCCAGCATTCCTGACCACCTCTACCTGTATTTCCTTCTCTTCACCTCACTTCTGCACCAACTACCACTACACCCTCAAATGTGGCTTAAGTTACTATGACAATGGCTATGGGTTACAAAGAAAATACAGAGATACAAATTTGGCCCAATCTCAGGAGGCTTGACTTGAGAAACAACACCCCAAGCTGCCTCCCAGTGCAGGGAGGGTCTCCGTCATCACATCTGGCTGGCGTCTGTTAGCAATGCTATAAATGGCACCCCTGTAGTCAATAATAGTTTAGCCATGACAGTGTTAAACAAACTCAGTTCTGTGGACCAGTGTCTGGCTGGCTTCAACAGAATCTCTCAGGGAGCTTTTAAAAATATAGGGATTCCCCTACTCTAATCTCAGAAAATCTGATTTAAGAAGTTTTGAGAAACCATGGAACCAGGTAATTCCCAAGGGCCCTTCTAACAGTATGATTCCATTGCCATGCTACTTCCTCTAGCATGGTGCCAGCTATTACTGAGCCAACACATGTAACATGGGGTTCAATCCCCAGAGTGGCAGGAGGCAGTGATCAATGATTCTCTCTCATCATTGATGTTTCTCTCTCTCTCCCTCTCCCTTCTTCTCTGAAATAAATAAATAATATTTTAAAAAGACACAAAGATGGCCAATAGACATATGGACAAATGCTCAACTTCACTAATCATCAGAGGCTTGTAAATTAAAGCCACAATGAAATATCACTGCACACCTGTCAGAATGGCTATCATCAATAAATCAATAAACAAGTGTAGGTGAGGATGTGGGAAAAGGGAACCCTCATGCACTGCTGGTAAGAATACAGATTTGTGCAGCTACTGTGGAAAGTAGTATGGAGTTACCTAAAATAATTAAAAATGGAACTGCCTTATGACCCAGTGATTCCACTTCTGGGAATATAACTGAAGAAATCTGAAACACTGATTTGAAAGAATATATGAACCTCTATTTCATTGCAACATTATTACAATAGCCAAGGTTTGGAAGCAGCTCAAGTGTCCATCAATAGATGAGTGGATAAAAAACCTTTTGCAACAGCATGGATGGGCCCAGAGCATTATGCTCAGTGAAATAAGCCAGTCAGAGAAAGACAAGTACCAATGATTTCACTTATATGTGGAATCTAATGAACAAAATAAAAAAAATAGAAACAGACTGACAGCTATCAGAGAGAAGGTAGTGGCAGGGCTGTGTGAGAAAGGTAAAATGATTAAGGAAACAAATATCTCACAGACACAGATAACAGTATGGTGATTTCCAGAGGGGTAAGCGGGGGGCGGGGGGAGATAGAAGAGAGAGTAGAGTGGGGATAAATGGTGATGGAAGGAGACTTGACTTGGGGTGGTAAATGCACAATACCGTACGCAGTTGATGTATTATAGAATTTACACCTGACACCTATATAATTTTATTAACCAATGTCACCCCAATAAATTCTATGAACAAGAAAGTGGTATAAACAAATCACAGTATAACAGAAATGATTGAATCAACAATGGAGGAATAGATCTTTTTTTCCAGTCCTGTTAAAAGGGGTCACTATATTACTCAAACTCAAGAAATTCTAAATACAGGGTAGCCAAATCCCTCCCAGATGGCAAAATCCACGATTCTAAGAACTTCCTTATATTATGAAACAAATATTAAACACTTTCACCAACAACGTGAAACATGCCATTGGAGGTGGTTTTTAAAAGAAAATAAAAAATTGAATAAATTCACTAGCATAGGACATAGACAACATTTTGTATTCCCTTTCTGAAGTTTGTCTTCATACTCACGTGTCCAGGAGCAGGGCCTGGAACCAGCTTTGCCCACTGCGATCATTCACCCAAGTCCAGCGGGTCCCTTCACGTGACACCCCCACCCCAGCAGGAATATCACTGGATGGAACAAATGTGGGTTAAAAATAAGGTCTTAAGATCCTGGTCCCTCCCTGCTTAGGAAATCTGACCCCTCGGATGATGCCAATCTTATAAAATGTGCTTTCTGATTACTTCCAGAAGGCAGAGCAGGGCAGACTGACCAGGGGGTCTCCTATGAAGAGGGTAAAAGCCTTTTCCTCACTGAGGCCATGGTTTATCCACACACGTCCAGTCAAACAAATCAGTGCCTGCTGCTCTGTGCTGTTTCTAGAATGTGTTTCGCTCCTACGCACAGATCTCCTCCCTCTGTCCTCACTGCCCAGTGTGTGGTGTGGCCATTCCTCTGTCCCTGTTGCCCACACCTCTGCCCTGGATTTCTTCCCTACCCTCCACTCTGGTGATCTCTCTTCAGACGTCAGGAGAGCCTCACTTATTTTCCTCCTATATCGCCAAAAAAGGGAAATATAGAGGTTCTTCCAAGCTTTAGGCACGGCTGCTTGTAATCCTCCAACGTGGAGTTGCCTGTTCTGCGCAGGGCATGAGGCACACTAAATTTAGAAGAGTCTGACATTAGAGCTCACCGAGGCTCCTTTTGCACTGGCAGTGGGCTAGGCCATGGTTCACGTGGGTTCCTAATCTGTCTTGGCATTTTGCTCGCCCAGTAGGCACTGGAGAAAAACATAGTGTAGTCACTGTCTTTCCTGACTTCTAAAAGCATGCCTTTCTTGTTCCGTGTCCTGCAGTTCACAAGCCCTTCTCTTCCCAACCCAACCCAGCCCAACCCAGCCCAACCCAAAGATGAGGCTGATGAAGAAAACGGCTGTGCACCATCTTTTAGACTCAAAAATCCTGCTGCCCCATTCCCTCCTCCAAGTGCAAAACCGTGGAGAAAATAAAATCGCTGGCTGAAAATCAAGTTTCACCAATAGGACACAGTGTCTGCCCACTCATCCTTGGTCATACACAGAGAAAGATATAAAAACACACTCTTCATTTACCCATTAACCTTACTCTGTACTATTAGCTACTTGTTGAGAGATTTTAGAACTGAAGTAAACACACACCTGCTTTTATAGAGGCCCACCCTAAGAGGCCTAGCTACTAATCTTCTGCTATTCAAGAAGTATCCAAGAATCCATTCATTCATCTCTTTTCCCAACCAGACTCTTGGCCAAACCCCCGTTGGAAAACACCGTTGCTGTCACAGATTGCCCTGCCAGGAATCACAACATTGTAGTGAAATTTAGTCAACCTCTTTCTGAGCTGGGCCAGTTTCTTAGATGCAATTGCATTATTTTGCATATTTTATAACTGTGAAGTACAGAATAAGCTATAGCTTTCCCAAGGGAGTAAACATCTATATTGCATTACAGCTGATATGTGTGACAAAGATTATTTAAAATTTGATTTTTTAAAAAGGCAGTCTTTAGTAAGGTGTAAAAGAAAATCAATTGATCAATAAAATAAAACCCACACCATTATGTCTCCATCTTTTAACAATGATTTTGAGTAAATGACTGTTTTCTGTTACTCTTTAGTGATCTATATTTCAGAAAATATAGAAGTATTTTTTGAGAGTAAAACTGCCAGTTACTTCTTCAACTCAGAAAAAGTAAAAATTATTATACAAACAAAATACAAATGTTGATCCAGCATATTTCTAGGCAAATCTATCAATGGGCTCCTTCAATGATTGTCAAAACCTCATGTAATAATAAAAAGATGCCAGGAACGCATAGGCACACATCTGCTCCTGTACTCTGCAAGTGTCATCCAAAATAGAAACTTCAAACCCTATTCCCCTCCCGAAATGAGAGCCATTTTCTGCTAAAAAACACTCCTCTAAAAACTCTCATGAAGCAAAGCACACAGACAATTTCATTTAAAATGATCTTTCCTGCCAATGAACTGTCCTTCCACACAGCAAAGTTCCAGAAGGCTGGAGCCGGGTGACAATACACACATCACATACTTTTCTTTTTTCACACTGAGTTGCCAGCTAACCCCCCACTTTCAGAAGTGTCTCAGTGCTGCTGAAAGTCAGATCTTGAAGGGAGTGGGGGAAAGAAAAGATTACAAGTCCACGCCACATGTTTAAGTGATGGAGTTCTAACTTACACACACACACACACACACACACACACACACACACGCCCTGGGAAGCCGGAGACCGTGCAAACAAACAGCAGGCTTAGAAAGTGAAGAGAGGCGTGGACATGCACGCACCCAGCAGCCCCCTACCTCTCTTGTCTGCTTCCCAGGCAGCTGTGAAATGGCCCTCGGTCCGGAGTGTGCTGAGAGGCTGTGACGGAGGCGGCCGGGGCCTGCCGAGTGCGAGCAGGCCCAGCCCGTGTTCAGAAGCTGCCCCAGTCAGATTTTCCAACTGTGGAACTGCAGCCAAGGCCCTGCCCATGCCTGAAGAATTTCCTGAACAGCATTCCCGTTCTCTTTCTGCCTGCTTTGAAACTGTACTCTGTCTGCACTTCAATACGGCTTTGTCAGGCCAACGCGGAGCTACTGGGCTGTCTCCAGCTATCAATGGGAAACATGTGTCCAGCCCGGCCCGGCTCCCCTGCAGCAGCGCTCATGGCATCTGCTGGGCTCACGGTCACAACCACCAGGGGAACTGCTTCTAGAACCAGTTCGGATTTCTCAGCCATTCTCCACGCAGGCTCTGCTCGGTGGGGCTAGATGCTGGAGACACCTCTTTCTTCTGCTCAACATCGCCCCTGTGGGACTTGCTCCTTCCATTCACCTTTTCTCACCCCCTCCCCCCATTTAGCCCCTTGAGCCCTTGCTGGTCCTGACAACAAGCCTATTAGAGCTAAGAGGCATGAAGTCTAATGTGAACTCCGCCCTGCGTTGCCTCAGTCTTCACTCACAATGCCACAGGCTGGAGGGAATAGTATTTTTAGCACTTCCAGACTGGCTCAGCACTTGAGAGTTGCGCCCTCATCCTGGCGTGTGCATCTATGACCGCTGCACCTAAAAATAATGCAATTGTTTTTCAGGCTCTTTGGCTGCTCTCTGCTCTATGTCTGTGCTGGTCCAAAAATGTAACTAACGTTTCCCAAGCTGTTGCTGTGTGTTATGATTATAAGGAAACAGAAAAGAGAAAAGAGTGTACCTTTAATCAGAATGTGTCCTCATTCTGTGCACCTGTGATTAGTTCTGGATGACCCTCCACCAGGATGTCCTGTGCACATTCCGCTGGACTTTGTGGTCTACCTTTGACATTTCCTTTTTCCATGAAACAAGAGGAAATCTCTGAAGGTACGAAGAGGACAGACACCCCCTCTTCTCCTTTTCCCACACTGAAAACCCAATATCTAAACAGCCGAAGCTAAGTTGTCAAGGTAACACTGTAGAATAGAGATGATGTAAATGGAGAGCCTCATCTGTTTTGAGTTTCTTCTTTTTCTTTCGGCATTAATATTTTACTTCCTAAAAGTACACCCCATTAGCAACTTATTTTAAAGACTGGGCTGCCCAGACTGTAAAAATGCTGTGTGTTCCCGAGGGGCTGTTGTGGATAATAGGATTCGGTGGGGTCTTGAGTTTAGAATCCAATTGCAATGGGCACTTTTGGCAGGATTAGATTTTTGCCTTGGGCCGAAGTGAGTGTAAGTGTGTGTGGGGGGGGGGCGGGGGGGAGGGACCATGTGCACCTCTAAGGTCAGGATGCAATTATAGAATCAGAGAACTTATGAGCTGGAAGGAACCCCAGAGACCATCCAACCGAGAATGTTTCTACCCTTCATGTTACAGAGGGATGTGGAGGCCCAGACAGATTAGCAGCATTTGGGGGAGGGAGGGGGGGTAATAGCATGTAACCTTCACAGGGGTAGGCTTGTAATTCATTGGTTGTCCTGGGTCTAATTTTAGCTCTGTCTGTGAATCCTACTCAGCTTGCTTAACCTTCTGGACCTCAATATCCTCATCCATAAAATGGGGAGAATAATAGGAACTAACTCATGGAATTGTTAAGGATATGTTGAGATAATCCAAAGTATTTATTACAGTACCTATAAATAATTTTCAGTTTAGTTTTCTTTTAATGAAGCAAAAACCAAACCCTTTCTCTTACCTAAAAGCTAAACTGCAACTGCACTCTTACATCTCTTAGAATAAACTATTCTATGGGTTACTCTTCTGCCACCTTAAAGTCACAGGGGCCTCTCACCTTGGACACAGGCAAGTGTCCTAATGCCTTCGTGGAACATTAAGCCAAGTGCACAGCTACCCTTTTCATTTATTTCCTAAACATAACACTTTCCTCAAGATGAAATCACAAGGAAGGGAAAGAATGACACCATACCTGCTGTCAGATACATGAGCCCGAACAAAGCACCGACTGTAGAGGACTGAAATCTCTCTCCAAACCTGATGGGCTCAAGGTTACCATTCTAAAAATAGGAGGCCATTAACAACTGCAATCCCCACGTTTGGTAATTGCAACCTCCAAAATCAACAACAAAGCCCATAAGCTGGGGAAGAAGTCTCACTGAGAAAATAGCTGCTACAAATTCTGAAGACTCCTATTTCTATCTGGGGTTCCAGAGCCTTGGTCTTAGAGTCAACAGTAGCGCCTGGTTAAAGAACCACTCTGTACTTATTAATCATGTTTGGTGTGTCCAGCTACTTTTGGGGGAATAAAAGAGGAGGAATAGTCCATTTTGAATGGGTAACAAATGTCTTAGTAATGAATTAAAAATACAAACAAACATAACTGGAAAAACCAAGCTCAGACTCATATGAAAGCAAAACCATGGTGATGTGATATAAAGGTTGCTCCCCTAGCATCTCCCCAAATACTCGTCACATGGCTCATTCAGTGTGGCTGTTTGAGACCCAGCTTCGGTACTACCAGCTGGAAAGTCCTGAAAAGTTACTTCACTCTCCTAATGTTAACAAAAATTATCCAAAACTCGGAAATAATACCCAGAGCTTGCAGTGTTCTTTCAGAGGCATGTGTGGCAATTAACGTGCCATTTCAAGAATTACTTAAGGGAAATGCACTTTGTTTAATTCACTGTTTACTACTGAATAAAGAAAGACCCCCGATTTAGTCAAGTTCCATGTTACCTTGGAGACTTCTGTTTGTTAAAGATACAAATTATTTCTCTCCAGTAGAAAAATAAATCCCACACTGATGGTGCATTGCACCATAAAACATTAACCAGTTTTGTACCTAATCTAGCAATCTGGTGCCCACAGTCCTTTAACGCACCCACTAGTAAAACAAGGAGCTCCTCAAATGTTCTCGGCACCAGTCTTACCGTCACATGGATTCCTTCACCAATTAATTTGTCAAATCACATTTTTGACATATTTTCACTTTATATATGTAGGAGTAGATGCTTTTAACTTTTAAAAATTATGGCTGGATACTGTTTCCTTTTCCTCATCTGTGTAATGAGTGTTATAGGCCTTTATATGAGGTTATGCACAATAAAGCACTTAGCAAAGTGATTAGCACATAGCAAGTGCTCAAACTATATAAGTACTGCTATTATTTAATACTGTAATATTTGGTGTTCAGTCAGTAAAGGACTCTAAACATCACTGGGCTAGATCACTCAGAGATCTCCTTCCTACCCCTTTAATCCTTGCCATTGGATTCTGAATACTCTATGAGGGTTACTCATACAGGAATTCTTCCATAGATGTTAACTTTTTTGCTTTTCAGAGATTTCTACTTTTGATGTTCTAAAGTTAATCATTGAAATATAGCTTCCTATAACACACACAAATTCTATAGCTGCTAATCATAAAGTTCAGTTAAAAAGTCTGACCTTAAGGATCATTCTAAAATAGAACATGAGCTCCCCAAGGACAAGGGTTTTTGTCTGCTTCACCTCCTGCCATATTTTCACTTATTGTTTAAACATATCCAATACTATTGATTAATTTCTCTTCATTATGGTCTAGATTCCTTTCATTATCTGGTTTGCTTTCTTCTAGGAATGTTTCAGGTTAGCTAATTTCCTTGTAAAATTTGGTGCTGAGAGGTGAATAAACTTTCCAGGTGTGCTGGGTCTAATTCTGGGGGGACAGAGGAACAATTCCTTCTCTCATTTAGGAAATATACTTCTATTAATGCAATTCTTGATAATAGGAGTTTAGGGGGCAGTAACCTTGAGTCATACTGAGAAGCCAGCTTGTAATGCTTATATCACAAGTGATCTTTTTCAGCCACATCCTCTACATGGTCTACAGCTGTGATTCTCAAGCCTAGAATCTGGAGGGAGCTTTAAAGATGATCAGCGCCCGGGGCCTACCCCAGAGATGATGCCTCTATTGGACTGAAATAGGAACCAGACAACAGCATTTAGTGTTGAGCCTCACACCACTCCAATGATTCTTCTATGAGCCAGATTTAAGAATCACTAAGTTATATTGATAACTGAACTTTTTACTTTATTGTTTTTAAAAATATGTTTTTATTTACTTTAGAGAGAGAGGTGGGGAGTGGGAGAGAAATATCTATGTGAGAAACATCAATCAGCTGCTTCCTGCATGCCCCCTAGTGGGGATTGAGCCTGCAAACCTGGGCATGTGACCCAACCAGGAATGGAACTGGCAGCCTTTTGGTGCACAGGATTAAGACCAACCAACTGAGCCACACCAGCCAGGACTGAACTTTTAAATCATAAACCTAATTGTGTCACTAAAATACTTAAATGGCCTCCACTTGCCTGAACAGGAAAGACAGCCACCTCAGACTCAAAAGGCCTGGCTTGATCTGGTTCCTTGTCTACCTCTTCAGTTTCATCAGCTGCCACTCTCCCTTTGTCCAGATCTTTAAAGAAATCATGTATCTTTCCACTTGAGAATTTTCAAAAAATCCAATCTCTCCTTCTGGAAAGATTTTTCTTTTTCCTGGAAGTTACCCTCATGCTCATGTTTCATCCATTTAACTCCTACTCAACCTTCCCATTTATGCTCCATAATCTAAGATTCAGTTGTCCTAGAACCAACAGTCCTGTTACATATGCCAAAAGGCTAGTACTTATCATAGATGTGACGATATATATTTAATGTAGTTTTACTTGACTCATATCAATCTTGTCTGGTAGAAAACAAATGTTTTCCTGGAGGGCAGAAACCAGGCCTGCTTGCTATTGTATCCTAGTTCCTTGCACCACGATTAGCTTATAGGAAGCAATAATAGGTATTTTTAAGTAAGTGAATACAGTGTGTTTTCTTTTTAATTTTAATTTTTTAAAATATGTTTTTATTGATTTCAAAGAGTAATGGAGAGAATGAGAGAGAAACATCAATGATGAAAGAGAATCACTGATTGGCTGCGTCTTGCATGGCCCCTACTGAGCCCGAAATCATCATTTGCCCTTGACCTGAATCTAACCTGGGACCCTTTAGTCCACAGGCTGACGCTCTATCCACTGAGCCAAACCAGCTAGGGCCAGTGTTTCTTTTTTTTAAACCCAAGTACAGGAACATGCAAATAACCTTTCTTTATTTTGTATTTACATAATCTTTATTACATATTAATTTTTTTTTTTTTACTTAGGATACTGAGTTCTCTTATAAGATGTAAATATTGTCAAAAACTAATAATCCATTTGCATGTTTACTTAAAAAACTTTGTATGAAATTACCAAGTTGGGTGTTTGGCAAAGTCCTTAAGGCCTGAGGTATGAGGGATAGCTATGATTCTAGAGAAGAATGTTTGCTGTGCCACTCACTTGGGAGAGCAGGCTACATTGAGATAATACTGTGGGGTCCTACAGGGGCAAAGCATTTATGGCACAAACTTGAAAAGAGGCATTTTTTCAGGACCTTTGGGGTTACAGCAATCAGAACCAGTCAAATTAGCCTAAGGAAAAGAAAAGGCTTGGGAGGGGGTGTTTCTAAGTCATATAACTATAACCACATGTGGCAGATTTCAAAGCTCTATCTCCCTCTTCTTTTCTAGGCTTTCTGGGCTTCGTTCTCAGTTTTTCTCTCTTCATTGGGTAGTAAGATATTCACAGGTGGTCCTAAGCTCACTTTTACAGGGAAAAGATCTTTTCCAGAAAGGACTCTGGTAGCCAGCTTGAGTCACATGCTTGTTCCTTAACAAATCTCTATGACCAAGAGGATGAGGTCCTCCTGTTGGCTTACGTGGCTCATATGACAACCCTGGAGACGAAAGAGACAGAATCAGCTCCATCTGTACCATACGGACGGACTAGGCTAATTAAGGAACCCAGAAAAGGTTGTAGGCAGACAGAACTCCCATGTGAACTATGAATGATAGGGCACCCAAGACATGGTCATAATTTTGCCCAGGTAAGGTTTGTTAAGAAATAGTCTGAAGTAATATTTAATCAAATAATAGAAAAAGTATTTACTATAAACATGTCCAAAGCAGTTGAGTTAGAGTTAAACTAAGAGCAGATAATTAGAACAGTAGCATTATGCCAGCCTTTCATTTAAGGGTTCATTTCACAAATAATACCTGATGGGAAATGACACTCACCCTGCTTTGGCTCTTCAAAACAGACAGAGCAAATCCAAACCTACTTTTCAATGGCCAAGGGCAAAATTGTCTGGTTGACTTTGAAACCACTTTTCTGTGGAGGAAATCTGCACCAGAAAGTCTGGCTCAGTGACAAATCAATGACCCACACTTTTGAGAATATCTCCACTGGCCACACAGAGTGTCTAAGCTGAAGTCATTTTCTGTCTTGGAAATTCAAATAACATGCGTGGTGCACAATGAAGGAGTCTCAGACTAAGTCATTACTTTGAGAAGGAATTGACACATTTGATAATGAATGTGACAAGTAATGAAATACATTGCCAATGTATCTTTTATAAAAATTAATTAAATAGTATAAAGCAAGTACTGCTATAGGTGCATAGATGATTACAAGCATTCTTTTCTTTTCAGCACAAACCATTGATCACTTCTTTCAAAATTCTTTCTGGTCCATAATTTCTCATTGTTTTACAGCTTGCTGAAAGTAAAACTCTTGAAATATCACATTTGTCTTTGGAAGGAAAATTTATTGATCAATAAATATGGGTCAGATTCCATGAAAGGGACTCCATACTAGGCGGAAATAAATGAGACCTATATTTGAAAGCAATAGCATCGCTCGGTGCTCAATGGTACAAAATACAATGGTTGGATGTAGGAATTCCCAAATTAATTTAAGTCCCCTGCTTGAAACCAACAGCCAAGCCTCCAAATTTAGGGCACCCAGCAATTATATGCAAAAAATATCAAAATCTGCCAAGGAGAGAAAATTTAATAGTATACATTTCAAATTATGTGATCTTTAGAAATAATTTACTTATATATTTGACAGAAACATAGTTGAGCAAATCCACAACTAGCATAGTGTCTGACCAAAATAGTTGCTTAATAAATGTTTAGTGTTTAATAATAAAAATTGCTAATAATAAAAAATATTCTGATACTGCCTAAAAAACAAATGAAAGAGTTTATCCCCACTAGACCTACTTTATAAAAAATGATAGAGTGCTTCAAGTTTAAACAAAAGGATCCTAAGTAATAGCATGAAATAAAATAATATTTTTAAAAATCACTGGTAGAGATAAATATATACTCAAATTCAGAATGTTGTAATATTGTAATGGTTATATGTAAATTCCTTTTAATTCAGGTTTCAAAGTTAAAAGACAAATATTAAAAGTAACTGCAGCTACAATGATTTGTTAACAAACAATGGATAATACAAAGTATAAAGTGATATCAAAACTGTAAAAAAAACACAAAAAAAAACTGTAAAGTATGATGAAAAGCATAAAATGGATAAATTGGGCGGGGGGAGTAAAAGTGTAGGGTGACTTTGTATGCAATTAAAATTAAGTAGATGTCAGCTTAAAATAAGACTTTTGTTTTATGTAAATTTTGTGATAATAACAAAGGAAAAAACCTCTACTAGATAAACAAGAGGTGAAGAGAAAGTATTCAAAACATATCATTGGCCCCCAAAAAATCAATAAACAACAAAAGAAGAAAGAAAACATAAAAACTGTAAAACCGTCAGAAAACAATGAATAAAATTGTTACAGTAAGTCCTCACCTATCAATAGTCACTTGAAATGCACATGGATTAAATTTTCCAATCAGAAGACTAAATAGAAAAGAAGATTCAACAATATGCTGCATACAGGAGACTCATCTTAGCCTTAAGGAAACACACCGGATGAAAGTGTAGGGAAGGAAAAAGTTATTCCATGCAAAGATAACCAAAGACAGAAAGTGTGGCTATATTCATATCAGACAAAGTAGACTTTCAGTCAAAACCTGTCACAGGAAACAAAGAAGGTCAATACATAATGATAAAAAGGTCTATTCTTCAACCAGATATAACAATTGTAAATATATATGCACCCAACATTGAAGCACCTAAAACATAAAGCTGGTATTAACAAAATTGAAGAGAGAAAAGACAGCAATGCAATAATAATAGGGGACTACAATACCTCACTTTCAACAATGGATAAATCATTCAGACAGAAAATCAATAAGAAACACCAGTTTTGAATAACATTACAGACAAAATAGAACGGAAATATAGAGAACATTCCATCCAACAGCAGCAGAATAAGCATTCTTCTCATATGTGCACAGAACATTCTCCAGGATAGATCATATGTTGGACCACAAAACAAGTCAACAACTTTAAGAAAACTGAAATCATATAAAGTATATTTTCTGACCACAACAGCATGAAACTAGAAATTAATAACAGGAGAAAAGCTAAAAAATTCACAAACATGTGGAAATTAAACAATATGCTACTGAACAGTCGGTCAAAGAAGAAATCCATAAAGTACCTTGAGACAAACCAAAATGGAAACACAACATGCTAAAACGTGTAAGATGCAGCAAAGCAGTTCCAAAAGGCAAGTTCATAGTGATAAATGTTTACATTAGAAGAAAAAAAAGACCTCAAATAAATAATCCAATTTTACATCTCAAGGGACTAGATAAATGAAGAACAAACTAATAAGTCCAAAGTTAGCAGAAGGAATAATAAATATTAGAACAGAAATAAAAGAAATAGAAACCAGAAAAAAAATACAAAAGAACCACAAAGTAAGTTTATTTTTTGAAAAAATAAAACGGACAAACCTTTAGTTAGACTAGCAAAGGGAAAAAGGAAAGAGGACTCAAATAAATGCAATTATAAATTAAAGATGATACATTACAACTTGTTAGTCATACAGAAATACAATAGAATATACGATACTATTGTGAACAATTAGGCACCAACAAATTGAACAACCTTGAAGAAATAGATAATTTTCTAGAAGCATACAACCTACCAAGACTGAATCATGAAGAAAGAAAATCTGAACAGAGTAATTGCCAGAATTACTTACAGAATTAATTACAAACCTTTTCAAGTTTTTCCAAAAAATATTGAACAAGGGGAAACACCTCCACACTCACTTACAATGCCAACTTTACCCTCAGACCAAAGCCAAATAAGGGCACTATGAGAAAAGAAACTTATAGGCCAATACCCTTGGTAAACACATATAAAAAATCCACAACTGAACTCAATAACACATTAAAAATGTCATACACTATAATCAAATGAAATTTACCCCTGAGATTCAAGGATGGTTCAACATATACACATAAATGAATGTGAAAGACTACATTAACAGAATAAAAGATAAAAATCATTTGATAAAAATTCAACATGTTTTCATGATAAAAATGCTCAACAAATTAGGCATTAAAAATGTATCTCCACATAATAAAGGCCAGATATGACAAGCAAGCCCACTGTCAATATCCCCTCAACAACAATAAGCTAAAAGCTTTTCCTTTAAGATCAGGAATAAGACAAGGGTGTCCACTTCTATTGAACACCCATCCTATTAAATATGATTAAACATACTACTAAAGTCCTACTCAGAGCAATTAAGTAGGAAAAAAATAAAAATAAGCCAAACTGGAAAGGAAGACATTTAATTGCCTGTTATGATCTTATGTATAGAAAACTCTAAAATGTCAAAAATTGTTAGAACTAAAAATCAGGACAATTGCAGTACACAAAATCAATATACAAAAATCAGTTGCATTTATATACACAAAAATGAACTATCAAAAAGGCATTAAAATAATCCCATTTATAATAGCATAAAAAATAAAATTCTTAGAGATAAATTTAAGCAAGGGGAAAGATCTGAATAGGGAAAAACTGTAAAATATTAATAAAATAAACTGAAGAAGTCACAAATAAATGGAAGATATCCTATGTTCATAGTTTAGAAGAATTTATAATGTTAAAATGTCCATAACTACCCAAAGCAATCTACAGATTTAATGCAATCCCTATTAAAATTCCAATGGCAATTTTCACTAAAGTAGAACCAACAATCCTAAAATTTTCCTGAAGCCACAGAAGGGTATAAACAACCAAAGTGATCTTAAGACAGAAGAACAACACTGGAGGCATTGCATTTTCTGATTTCAAATTATATGACAGAGTATAATAATCAAAGCAGTATGATACAAGCATAAAACAAATGCATAGCCTAATCGAATAGAAGTGAGAGCCCAGAAATAAACCCATCTAACTTATCTTTGACAATGGTACCAAGTATACACAGTGAGGAAAGGGCAGTCTCTTCAGTAAATGGCACAGGGAAAAGTGGATATTCACATGCAGAAAAATAAAACTGAACCCTTATCTTTGATTATACACAAAAAATTAACTTGAAATGGCTTACATCTTAAATTGAAGACCCACAACTATAAAACTCCTAGAAGAAAATATAGGGAAAAATACCCTTTATCTAGTCCTGGAAATGATTTTATGGATATAGCACCAAAATCACCAGCAAGAAAAAAGAATAAATAAACAGTTGAACTACAACAGACTTAAAAAGCTTCTGCACAGCAAAAGAAACCATCAACAACATGCAAAGGCAACCTACAGAATGGAAGAAAATATTTGCAAAACATATATCTGATACAGAGTTAATATCCAAAATATATAAGGAGCTCATAAAAATCAATAGCAAAAAACAGCTTCATGCCTGGTACTTAACTGAAACCATTAAAAGAAACATACTGGGCCAATATGGCTGAAGTGCATCCCTATCCCATCTTAGAGAAGAGCCTGGAGTGTTGATGTAACAGGTTCACAGAAATAAACTTCATGTAAAATGTACTTAGTGATTGCAGTGACATGCCTTGCTCCTCACTCCCAAAAGCAAGAAGCAGGAAGAAGCATAAATACCAAATGGGTGAGAACACAAATGCAAAATCAGCATAAAAAGACAGATGGGCTCTCTGATCAGCAGATTCACCTCTCACTATAAGGCATGTTGGCATGTCTAATGAAGGAATGTGGCTTTCAAAAGGTCATCCATGGATACATAGGAAAATGGAGAGCCACAAAAGGAAGAAAGTTCATTCAAGCTCTGAAGTAGAGTCTTAGCCAAAGAACTCCATACACATTCCTATTTAATGACTGCATTGGAGATATGGTAGGTATAGGAGATGGGATCCTTAGCCTCAGGCATTTATGATCTTCTTTGCGAAGACTTCGAGTGACCTTTGGGACCGCTGACAAGACTGTCTCTATTGGACTGACTCACAGTGATACCTTAATGGTAATTAAGGAATCCCTTTTTAGAAATATATTTTGATTGATTTCTGAGAGGAAGGGAGGGGGAGAGAAATATAGAAATATCAATGATGATTTTCTAAAGTATTAATTTTCTAGATGTAATTACTTACAGGATATTTTTCCTTACATGATATTCTTCTACTACCCCCCCCTTTTTTATTTAAATATTAGGATGCTTTTGAAAATTTTATAATGTAGTCTTGATGGCTTTTAAATTTTAATTTTTAGCACTATAATATTACTGTTTTAGGTTCATTACATAGTGCACATTTTTATCATGAGATGAACTACCAATAAAAATTTTAGTTAACACTTTAGGAACACCTTTTTGTCCAGTACAATTAATTTTTCTAGAATATTCGCTTGTTTCAACTAGCCAATTTAAATTTGCCTGAAAACTTGACTACTATATTACTGTCAAATTTATTACTCTGACAACAATCTTATTTTATCCTGTAAATATTAGTGGAAAGGATTATTTGCCTTCTTGAGTAGGTCCTGAGCATTCCTGGTGGTAGGCTGGATTTAGATATCATAAACCCACTTCCCCACACCATGGGTAATACTTTAGAAAATTAATTGTAAGGCTAAAAGCAAGACACCCATGAAAAACACACAAGGTGTCAAAACAAGCCAGAGGAAAATCATTTGGGCAAAAAATGAAATAGGATCCCAAGTCAAATTTATAGAAAATATTCCTTTATTAACTTTTGGTTGAGAATATGTTTGTATATTTTCAGAAAACAACTCCGAGACCATGTGGATTCCAGCAACAGAGAGGAATCGACAGGACTACTCCAGCCATCAAGACAGAAGAGAACAGTCCAGAGATGGAAGACGCTGACGTCGCCTTGCCATACTAGCAGTTAACAGCTGTGCGTCACTACAGGTTGCCCAGGACCAAACCAGAGAGGGTCAGACCAGCATTACCACCATTTGTCCACCATCCAGAACTGAAACGTCATGGCTGACACGTACACATAAGGAACTGTGTGACATTGAAATTGGGTCTCAAAAGAACTGTTGGCCCAGAAAGAAACTCACTACAGACTGATTCATTTGCCTGTCAGCATAACCAT
Organism: Eptesicus fuscus; assembly: GCF_027574615.1. Classification (NCBI taxonomy): domain Eukaryota; kingdom Metazoa; phylum Chordata; class Mammalia; order Chiroptera; family Vespertilionidae; genus Eptesicus; species Eptesicus fuscus. The sequence goes on along the minus strand of NC_072478.1, from coordinate 91,777,339 downwards.
TATTGCTTGTCTCATTTTCGGTTCTTATAAGTGTATTTCTAATAGCACATGATCTCACTCATCTAGGGGAAATAATGAACAACATAGACTGATGAACAAGAACAGACCCAGAAACAAGGAGGCATGGGTCAGACTGTCGGGCCTCAGAGGGAGGGTAGGGGAGGGTGGGGGTAAAGGGGAGAGATCAACCAAAGGACTTGTGTGCAAGCATATGAGCCTAACCAGCGGTTAAGGACAACAGAGGGGTGGGGGCATGTGTGGGGAGGGGTGTGGGATGGGAATGGGGGGATGAGGACAAATATGTGATACCTTAATCAATAAAGAAATAAAAAAAAAGAAATATCAATGATGAGAGAGAATCATTGATAGGCTGCCTCCTGAACACCCCCTACTAGGGATTGAGACTACAACCCAGGCATGTGCCCTTGACCAGAATTGAACTTGGGACCCTTCAGTCCTCAGGCTGACGCTCTATCCACTGAGCCAAACTGGCTAGGGCAAGGAATCCTTTTTATCTACATCTTTTTGTTTTGACTTCAAATACATTAATTACCTATCTTATTATGTTTCCACTTCTTATGTAGATCTTCCTAGAGGGAGAGAAGATGAACCTGTCTCTATCCATGCAACACTTATTTTGAATTATAAGTTTAAAATTGATATTGCTAATATAGACATCAATCTCATGAGACTGGTTAGGGTGAGTCTGCCATTGAGACAGAAACCCTCTTGCTGAACTGATAGAATCAGCTTTCTAAGACTGAAGTTATGAAAGACATTCTGGATGACTCCATGGAAAGAGACTTGCCATGAATAATCACTATAATATCTATTAATTTCCAGACCTAGGATGTAGAATAATGAATTGACAAGGGTTTATAGCTATAGAAATGGGTCAGTTCTTTAACCACTTCATTTAACAAATTTATAAGAGAACATGGGAGCTGAGCCACTTCATTTAATTCTCTCACTAAGATATTATCATATATCAATATTTTATTTTAAAGAAACACTTGAAAATTCTATTATTAGATGAGCTACAGCAATAGCTCAGTGTAAAGGGTGAAGTAAAACTTGAGTTTGTAGTGAAATATTCTCCACTTTTTAGGAGTTTAAGTCAAAATAAAAAAAAACATTTCTGTCTTGAATAAATGTATTTAGGGTTCTGGAGAGATTTTGATTGGCATTTCACGACTTCATGTGAATACTTCACTTTATTTTGAAATAATAGCCTTTTACTTTTAATTCCATGAACTTGAAAGTATATTTTACATCCAGGTATGTGAAAATTAATGAGGATAAAATTTTATACCTGCCACTATGTTTGTGATTTGCAAGAGATAGAATTTTTTTGCCCTGGGATGGAATCTGACAGACCCGGTTATTATCCTGGTATTTGTTACTTTTTAGCTAGGAGAAGGTAGTAAATTACTTAAACTCTGTCTAATCCTTGAATCCTCATGTGTGAAGTGGGAATAACAGCAGCCACCTCACAAGATTGTACAATGATCTAACAAAATAATCTCAGTAAAAGTGGCTTTAACATACACAGCAAAAACTAACATTAATTGAGTGCTTTCTGTGCTCTTACTGAGGTACTCAAATATTAGCAGATATTGATTAATTCTACAAGAGGAGTTTTTGAGCCATCACAATACTTGGTATTTAAATACATTCAGGAAACAGGTATACTTTGGTAGCAAAAGGCTACTTTCAAAGTGAAAAAGTTACAAATATTTTTGCTAATTACCCAGTGACTTAAACATTACCATTTTAATTCATCCTGATATAGCAGGTACAACTGCAATTTCTGAAGAGTTTCAGGAACTGTTAACTAAGATTTCGAGGATGTATGAAAAGATGATGTTAGAACTGATGCCTAACTATTTAACAAAAAACAAATCAGGAAGCCATGGCCTAAGCTACATTTCTTATAGATATTTTTGAAAAAGTCAAATCGAATAGCATGGACAAATTCAAGAATGCATTGCATTACTAAAAGATAAATTTGAATGTGGAGTCCACACTTTGAAATGGAAAAACCGTCCCTGGGATTTATTAAATGGGGTAGCTACTACCTTAACAGATTATGTGCCCAGTACCCCAAAATGTTATGAAACAACTATACAAACCATTTAAAAAACACCTTTCATCCCTTGAGACTCGGATAGCTTCTCTGCCTCAAATATGGTTTCTTACAACCATTCTGAGGTACTCAGACTTATTCCAGGAAACTCAACCTTACGGTACATTATGTTTTGTAACTAGGATTAGAGGAGACGCAGGGACTTTTCTTAACATAATATTTACATAGAATTCTAGTGGCCAACATTTATTGAGCGCCCACTGTGTGCCAGGTTCTTTAATTACAGTTTCTCTCTTTATCTCACCAAAACCCTGTGTGATTAGTACAGTCTTAGGGGTTGGCACACTTGTTCTATAAAGAGCCAGATAGTAAATATATTAGTTTTTTGCAGGCTAAACAATCTGCGTAGTAATTTTTCAGCTCTGTGGTTATAGCTTGAAAGCAGCCATAGACCATCTATAATAATAAAAGCATAAGACCCGACATCCTTCCAGACATCCTTCCGGATGAAGCCTGGCTGCGAGGGCCCAGGCAGAGGCAGACACCATGGCGGCGGTGGGGGGGGGGGGGGGGGGGGGGCAAGCCCCTTGCACGAATTTCATGCATCAGTCCTCCAGTACATAAATGAATGGACATGTCTTGTTCTAGTAAATCTTTTTATGGACACTGGCATTTCAAGTTCATACATCCTTTTGTATGTCATGAAATGTTCCTTTCTTTTTTATTATGTTAAAACATAAAACCATTCTTAGCTGATGAGCCTTATAAAATGGGTGGTGGGCCAGATTTGGCCTAGAGAGACGTAGGTTGCCACACTCTGCACTATCTATTTTGGTGCTAGAAATTAATGTTGAGAGACACAGCTACTAGGAAGCAGTGCAGAGACCATTCTAACTCCAAGTCCCCTTCTCCTTTTGAGTCAGGTGCCGCTGTCTGTGTCCTGGCTTATAGTCAATGCAAAGGCTAAAATCTTCTTCTAGCCTTAAGGCTGAAAAATGAGTGGATTATGACTAAGTTGATATGTTTCTTCTACAAGTAGCAATGAATTCAATAAAAGGCTGTTATCTTCACTGGTGCTTTTTATCTCATTTGAAAGGGAGATGGTTCTGGACAATCAAAACTAATGACATGTTTGTATTTAATCATTAGTCCTTATAATGAAAACAAGCTAGTTTTCTTATTACAATGGATTTAATTTAGTTATATTCTAGAATTGCTAAACAATTTTTTTGTTGTTGTTAAAATCTCAGCAAAATGTGGATGCTTACTGCTAGGGAAAAGGGGAAAAATAAAGTAAGGAAATAAAAGTGTGAGAAGGCAAGTATAAATTATGTTCCATTCAAAAACTCTCTTAAATTTGGGTCTTTTAAAATTTAAGAGCAACATCTTTACAGCTGCCATGATAAAAGCTGTGGGTTTTTCCAATCAGAAACTTCAAGCATCATCAACCAGTAATTAAGCATTATTTGTTAAATGGGTATGAAATCAGTCAATAAATGTCCAGGGAAGATCAAAAGAGGAAAAGTGAAGGAGGAAAAGGAGGAGAAGAGGAAAAGGATGTCTCAGCCACCTGTGGCAGACCTCACCACATGTGGATCTGGAACACACAGAGTTGAAGAGATGAGGGGAAGAAGAAAGTCAGAAATCTGAAAAAGAATTCTGGGCTGGAAGAGAGAAATCATCGGAGGCTTTGAAAAGAAATTAAGCTCCTAAAGCTTTGTAAAGAAAATTTTGTAACTATGTATGGTGACGGATGTTAACAAGATTTATTGTGGTGATAATTTCAGAATATATACAAATATTAAATCATTATGTTGTACACCTGAAACTATTATAATGTTACATGTCCATTATACTTCAATTTAACAAAAAAAAAGAAATCAAGCTTGAAAGTGAATAAGACAATAAAAGAGTGGTCCCTTAACCAGTGTCCATGGGAAAAGGGAGCTTAGACACTTCCTTACAGGGCTAGATAAATTAGTATAGATGAACAACATATAATAATTCCCGTTAATTTTTTAAGAGTTAACTCTTCACCTGGCAGTGTGTTAAGTGTTTTTCATGTATAATTTAATCTTTAGAACAACTCCATGAGTTAGGTGCTGGAGTTATCTACATTTTATAAATGAGGAAACTGAGGTACAGAGGGGTTTATTTATTTTTATTAATTCATATTTTTTTAGAGAGAGAGAAGGGGGAGAGAGAGGGAGAGGGAGAGGGAAAGAGAGAGAGAGAGAGAGAGAGAGAGAGACAGAGAGACAGAGACAGAGAGATTGATTTGTTGTTCCACTTATCAATGTATTCATTGGTTGAGTGTTGTATGTGCCCTGACCAGGGATCAAACCCACAACCTTGGTATATTGGTTTGACACTCAAACCAATTGAGCTCCCCGGGCAGGGCAAGAGAAGTTTAGTATCACAAAGTGGATAAGAGATAAAGATAGGATTAAGTCAGGCCTGCCTAATGGGGAAGACAGTGTCCTTAATTGCTATGCTAAACTGCTTCTCATTCCTATTAATGAATATGAAATTCAAGTAGAGTGGTGTCACAATTTAATATTTTATATGAGTAATGGACTAATGTAATTTAACAGCACTTTGTAATTTACAAAATGCATTCGTGCACACGTTTCACTAGAGTTTCACATTATCTCTACATGGTAGTTTAGGATTATCTGCATCTAAGTATGTCAGTGAGGAAATTCATATTTAAAGAAGCGACTTGTTCAAGGTCACCGGGCTGGGCAATGTTAATGTGGTCAAAGGGAAGAGCTGGTGCTATTGTTTATCTGGGAACTCTGGCCCTGCTTGCCCTACATGAATGTTTTTGGATAAGCAAACCCTTTCTGACTTCAATGTCTACACATGAAAAATGTGGAAAGAATTTTAACTTCTTAGAGTCCTTCCCACCATAAATCTATTTGACCTACATAAGTGCCTTTGGTACATGCAGGCACACAACAAACGTAAACTTCCCTCACCTGCCTATGACGTTGGTTATCCCAGAAAAAAACCCGTGGATAAATGCACATCAAACCATCATGTAGTACACCTTAAAAGATACAATATTTATTGCCAATGATGCACCAGTAATGCTGGGAAAACAAAAAACAGCCCTGAATCAGAATTGGAGGATCTGCACTCTTTTGTCCACCACACCCTCAGCCAGCAGTGACATGGTCCTGATGCTTTACATCCATTTGCAGCCAGAGGTGGGCAAATTGGCTGGGAGGGAGGGGGCAGTGCGTTACATGATGTCAACATGGAGTTGAGAAAGATGTGCTCAATCGGTCCCACCAATGAGTAAGAGCTGGCTCTAGCACACCACTGAGTAAAACGATGAGGTGAGATCATTGCTTTCCAGTCCTTTTTTCTTTTTTAATATATTTTATTGATTTTTTACAGAGAGGAAGGGAGAGGGATAGAGAATCAGAAACATCGATGAGAGAGAAACATCCATCAGTTGCCTCCTGCAAACCTCCCACTGGGGATGTGCCCGCAACCAAGGTACATGCCCCTGACCGGAATCGAACCTGGGACCTTTCAGTCCGCAGGCGGACGCTTTATCCACTGAGCCAAACTGGTTAGGGCTCTTTTTTCTTTTTAGCCAGTGTTGAAAATCTTGAAGTGAGTTAAAGAATAAGAGTAGTAGAGTTGGGTTTCCCAAGGAGTTCTCATGACAAAACAAACAAACAAACAAATAAAATGATGCAATAGAAAGGGGATCCCTAGTCAAAATCCTTTGGAAAGTTCAGTAAAGATATGGTGTTAAAGAGGATCCTTAATGCTGGATTTTTCTGAGCTTCATGTACTATGTGTATGGTAAATCTCCAGGAGGGGACTAGCACACATTTCCTAAGCTTATATGATCACAGACTCTTTCATAACAGATCATTTTTTAGGACTAATGTTCTATGAAACATAATTTGGAAAATTCCACTGCAGAGAAAATAAGGTGAGCTAATAAGAACTCTAACTTCTGTTTTAATTCATGCAATCTACTAAAGTAATTACCTAACACCAATAATGTGTCCAATCCTGTACTAGGTGTTAGGTATAAAGACAAAGAGAGAGAGAGAGAGAGAGAGAGAGAACCGTCTGTAAGGCTTTCTGTACAGAAGGAAAAAAACAGACACATCATGTAAAGGAAATATGGTACAAGATCAGAAAGTGGGATCCAAGGGGCCAGTTTCTAGATCTAACAGACTTAATCAGGGAGTGATGGTCGTATAGTCAGAATCAAAGCATGAAAGAAATATCCTGGAGCAAATGTAGATACCTGAAAAATGTCAGGAAAAAACCGTAGGCTAAAGACATGTTCATTATCAAATCCAAATGCAACTTTTACTCATTTGTGGGAAAGAGCTAAGAGCACTTCTTTTGATCCTCAGTCCCCTGAAATCACTAACACATTGAGATGACCATTCTATGTGTTTTACTATGTTAGAGATGCAGTGAGTCTCAGAAATAAAAAGCCTCGTTAGTTCTCCTTTGGGCAAACACTGAACATGACCATGCTCTTCAGGGTACCATGTAACACTTACTGTAAAAAATAAACACTTAGGATAGGCAAGAAAAAACATGAAGGCTGCCAGATAAAGTTAACGTCAGGCAGGCAAAGAAATGTTTCCTAACATCCTGGGATCCAGTTGGGAACAGAAAGTGAGCCTAATGGTACAAAGGGAACCATGTACAAACTTTTAATTCCACTATGTTAGATACTTTATGTGCCAAGTAATGGACTCAGAACTATTAGCTTCCTTAGGTCTTTGACAGCAACTCACCAAACACGAATTCAGTGGCTCTAAAGCTCCCAGGAGTTCTAGCCAGTGACTGTTTCCATTCTTTTTCCTGTCACGACAACTTCCCTGCTATGTGCCTACATTCAAAAGACATTCTGAAGCACACAACTGAGTGTCAAGATCCACCCTGTACAGATTTTATGCTTTTAGGTTCTCTTAATCCTCATGTAATGTTTTGAGAATTTATTCTACCTTAACTTCATATGCCTGCAAATCAAGACTACCACCACCACCATCATATATGGTCCAGATTCAGTGCTTGGAGTGGTGGAGGTGGGTTAGAAGAGGTCAATGGGGGCGGGCGGGGGGGGGGGGCTGGGCGGAGAGAGACGGGACATATGTAATACTTTCAACAATAAAGATTAAAACACACACAATACCAACAAAGAGAACATGCACACACACACTTTGTTGGTATGTGTATACATTCATTGTCCAGATGTGCAAGTAAGGGTCCAAGAAGCTAAGTAACATGCTCAAGGGCACCTAGCTGGTAAGAAAGAGACAGAATCCAAAAATCACACCTGGGTACCTCGGACACCACCACCTACAGTCTGTCCACCAGGCCAGTTTGCCTCAGCTTTTCTCTACCTCTCTCCCATGTAGGTTTTAGTCTTCACTTTTTCCTTGTTTGTGATTTTCAGTCCCTCCCCACACTTCTTTCTACTCTTTCTAGCAATATTTCTAAACCTTCTTACTACCCTCTAGTTCACTGTTTCTTAGTGAGAGCTTGAAGTCCACTGGCATTCGGACCGCCTTTCAGTCAAATAGTTAACTCCCAGGCTCCAGGCCAGGCCTGCTGCACAGCAGTAACTGAAGGTGAAGTGTGGGGATTTGTATTTTAATCAAGCTCCCCACCCCAAAAATATTTTGCACAGCAGTTTGTAAACGGCTGTTATAAAAACCTGAATACTACAGGTAAATTAAAATTGCTTTTCTTCATACATCTATGGCCACACCCCCTCTACGTTATTTTTCATTTCACTTTTCACCTCAGAATGTGCTGTGTTTACCTTCTTTGTTGTATTTTTCTTCTCGAATGTAAACTTCACAAAAGCATGGATTCTGTATCTCTTTTCCTCACTGCTGTCTCTCTCCACTAGCACCTACTGAGTGACCGATAAGTATTTGGTGAATAAATAAAGGAAGGAGAAAGGACCATTCTGTTTAACCTCCCTCCCCAACTGACACCCACTGCCTGGTCCTGTCAGCACTCTAAATGCTCATTCAATCATCTGAGCTGAAATACTATCAGCTCAAAAATATTTCACATCCTTTCTTAACTTTCATCCTTACAAAATGCCCTAAGAAGTTATGCATGCATACACACAAATTAGCAATTCAGGAAACCAAAGCTCATAATAGTTAAATTAACAATCTATTCCCTAAGTGAAAGAACTGAAGTGGAACTCATTCCACATCTAACTCTTTCCTTGTAATACCAAACAGATTTTCATCATAACCAAGTACTTCTTTGAGGTTGAGCTGTATTTCTCAGTGTGGTCCTCCATCATCAACATCACTTGAAAATATGTTAGCAATCCAATTACTTATACAGGTCCAGGGACTACTGGATCAGATACTCTGGGGAGGAACCCAACTATTTGTTTTAAGAAGCCTTCCACATGATTCTGGTGCACACTCAAGTTTGAAAATCACTGAGTTAGGACAATAAACCCCTGTTAAAATGGAAAGTTATTTCTAAAAAAAAAAATGCACTGAGCAATCATCACTAGTAATCAACACAGGGAAAGATTAGCAGATATCACAACAGTAGGACATAATGTACTAAAATGCTGAATATAATTTCTGTCTCATGGTAAATGCTAACAAAAGAATAGTAGGCAGAATGGATGACAAGACAAGAAAGTATCAACAAATATTAAAGAGGGCAGGAGACGTATGGACAAGATTCTGGCTGGGACTGAAATATGACTTAGGTTTTCAGTTTCCAAATAATATTCATCAATAAAATGCTTATGTGGCTCTCTCCTCAGGAGCAATACTGATCACCTTCTCTTTAATGGGTTACATGTCCATGGATAAACACTAACTACCCTGCCCTATGACCACCATGGGTGAAGTTACTTCTAATGAGTAATATGTCCCTGTTATAAACAAAGTTCTCTAGGGAATAATTTAAGGGATATATAAATCTGCAAAGACTGTTGTTGGGTATAATGCAAAGTGCTCCTTTTAATCTTTCTAGCAACATAATTTAATCACCCAGAATAATTTTTGAAGTACAATTAATGAGCTAAGAATTTCAGACAATAATATCATGTACAGAAATCTTCAAAAGTAATATATTTTCCTTACTTAAGATATTTACCATTTGGATAATACTTTTATTAAAATACTAGAGGCCTGGTGCAAGAAATTTGTGCACTGGGGGTGGGGGGGTCCCCTCAGCCCGGCCTACACCCTCTCACAGTCCAGGAACCCTCAGGGAATGTCCAGCTGATGGCTTAGGCCCACTGCCATAGAGGCAGGAGAGGCTCTCGCCACCACCACTGCACTCACCAGCCATGAGCCCAGCTTCTGGCTGAGTGGCACACCCCTATGGGAGCACACTGACCACCAGGGGGCAGTTCCTGTGTTGAGTGTCTTCCTCCTGGTGGTCAGTGCATGTCCTAGCGACCAGTCGTTCTGCCATTTGGTCGATTTGCATATTAGCCTTTTATTATATAGGATTTTTAATATAAATATTCAACTGCATATCTCAGACAGTGTGGATAGATACAAAGTATACCTATTTCCAACCTTACAAAAAAAATTTTTAAAGAATGCACATAAACCAGACATAGAGAATCATAGTAAAGGATAAAAACATCCCTTGGCCCAAACCAGTAATTATTCAATTAAGTAGCTAATAGTACCCAACTATATTACAACTAATTGAGTCACTTTTCTTTGTTCATTCTATAGAAGCACTTAAGTACACACAGCTGCTTTACAATTTTCTTTGTACTAGCAACGGTAGAAAATATTATTTAATCTGGGAAGCCATAGTCATGTACATAAGCCATTTACCTATTTATTTGCTCATTTTTAAAACTTTTAGTCCCTATCATATTCCAGGGATTTGGGGAACTATATGTTCCATAAGAACATAAATAGTTCTTCCCCTATGACAAGTGTACAGACAATATAATAGCTCTATTACATTGTTCAGAAAGCAAAACCATGATGAGAAAGTCGACGTGTATTGGGTGCCTATTGCTTTTGCCTTCCAACTACTCATTCCACCTCCCTCTTATAGGAGAACCCTTCATTTTACTTGTAAACCCAGCCCTTCCATGTTTCCAATTCACTTGGTTTGAATGGGGCTGACTCCACCCCGTGGTGCCAAAAATGGTCACATGACCCAGAACCAGCCTATCAGCATATTCTCTTCCTTAAATATTGGTTCAGATTGGGGATATGACCTAAACCATGGTCACATCATCAATTTATATAATTGTATGATCACTATGCTGTATATGTGACATTAATATAATATCGAATATCAACTATCATTTAAAAATAAAATTGAAAAAAGTAAATAAAAAATAAACCCATTCTAGATGAATGTGCTGGAATGAGAGCTCAACATATATTTCTAAATGTAGCAGTTCAAAATACCAACATGCAAGCTCCTCCCTTTCTCCCTCGCATTTGTATCTTATCAGCATTACCCAGTGTCCAGATGCACTTTCTTTTGTATGTACTCAAAAAATTTCTGCTGAAGTTCCTATGTCTCTGGGTCTATTTTTGTTCATCAGTTTATGTTGTTCATTAGATTCCACACATGAGTGAGATCATGTGATACTTATCTTTCTTGGACAGTGAGGTGGTGAAGGCCTTGGGGGTGGGGGTGGGGAGAGGTGGGAGAGGTCAATGGGGAATAAAGGGGACATATGTAATACTTTCAACAACAAAAATTTTAACAGTTTTCTGCTGAATGCTGAATAGATGTAAGTTAATTGGTTAAAATCTCTTTGTAACACTATATTGAGTTTCACTAACGCCTATGTCTTTAATTCTGGGAACTGCCTCCTAATTAAACAACCTCACTCTATGGGTTTGCTCTAAAAGTGACATTTGATTCCAATTAATACAATGCAGCGAGGAAACATTCACAGTAAAAAATTCTCTGCATAAATGGGAAAAAGGGTGGAGCAGATTGGGTCTGAAATATTATTGGCAGGAATTGTATTCTAAATTCATTTCCCAACCCTGAGATGTGCCCCCTCTGTGGATTGCCTATGCTTGTACTAACTCTGTAAATGTATCTACGATTGATTTTAAAACAGTACACCAGGGCATCTTCAGCCTCCGAACAAGAAAAATACCATCCAACTGTAAATAGCCAGTGGAGCATTAAAATGGTTTCTTCTCTTCCTGACATAATTGCAGAACCCAGAGAGAAGCAACGCTTCCCCAAACCTGGCTTCCCATTAGAGCGAATAAACGTCAACTTGAAAATCAGGAACTGAAAATGCCATGATGAGGTCTTCTGACATATAAAATATTCAGAAATCTCTGCAGCTCAGGAAGAATTCCTGAAACTGCCTGGCACTTTCCAGCTTGTACGGCAAACAAATGTTTTTAAAAAGTTTCTGTTGTAATTGCACACTGTTATGCATGGGCTCTTATTCCCAAATCAAACACACTCCATGGGTTTCCAGTGATAATGGCATCGGCTGCCTATTAATACAATGCTGTGGGAAAACCAATCTGTTGGATGAGCAGTTCTCAGAATCCCAAACTGGGGGCACAGTGCTGTTGCCAGTTGTTGGCCAATGTGTGTCTTTTCCCCCCATTCTCATTAAAACAGGAACAAATACTGTACTTTCCGGCGTATAAGACGACTGGGCGTGTAAGATTTTCCTGGGTTAAAAAGTCATTTTATACGCCGGAAAATACAGTATATTGGACTATATTGATGGGGTTAGATATAATGGATTAGATATATTGGACTACCATATTTTCCAGCGTATAAAACGTATGCAGACTGCTGAAGTTGGTACATACTGGTCCATGTGGCATTTCACTGGGAGAAAGAAAGGACTAGATGATGCATTAGAAAATACTCCAGCACTAAAATATTTTTTTTAAAGAGGAAGAAATCCTTCTTATGTATGCTATTCAATAGTGCTCATTAGCATATAACTTAGACTTCAACCATGTCCACAGAGCAGTGGATTCCTATGTGGATTATTCGTGAGATGGCCATCATGACTTTGCCATCATTTTTTCCTGAATGTGTAGCCACACTCTCTTCTTTGTAGCTTCTTGGAGATTCCCATCTGTAGGGGAATAAATATAGGAAGTAATACTCCCATCACTTTTGTCTCTGTTTTCCCCAATAATAAGACAACTTTGAAATAGCGTAGAAGAATCTTTGTTCATGAAAAAACTCAAGGTTACTTGCAGCATTCCAACACTTTTCACAACTGCTACTGTTTTCAAGACAAAGAGGAATGAACTCGGGTGGCTATGAGAAGTAAACACTGCCCACAGCATTCTTCCTTACTCCCTAGATATTTTTGTTTTTATGAAAATGTAAGTAAATTTGATATGCAAAAACTGGTTGATTTTGCATCTATTATTGAAGCTCTTGAATAAATTTTTCATGCTTGTTTGTTTTATGAACTGTCTACTTATGAACTGTCTATTTATATATTTTTCCATTTAATCATTGAGTTATTCTAGGGAAGTATTTCTTATGATGTCATGTTAACAAGTATGAAAAGAGTAAAGATTTAATTTGAGAGGAACTTGAAGAAATATTTGTTGGGTATGTGCTCTAAGCATTATATTTGCTAATAACATGATCTAAATTTAAAATAGACGCTATTAATTAAATATTTACATTTTCATTAATAGAGTCTACAGCTTTATATTTGATTTCCCAGATGTAATTTTTACTTATATTGAGTAGGCAAAAGTAGGTTTACAATTGTGATTATGCAAAACACAGTTAATTCATGTATTATTGTTTATTAGTTACTAGAGGCCCAGTGCACAAAATTCGTGCATGGAGAGAGGGTGTCCCTCAGCCCAGCCTGCACCCTCTCCAATCTGGAACCCCTCTCACAATCCAGGACTGCTGGCTCCCAACTGCTCACCAGCCTGCCTTCCTGATTGCTCCTAACCGCTTCTGCCTGCCAGCCTGATCACCCCCTAACCACTCCGCTGCCAGCCTTATTGATGCCTAACTGCTCCGCTGCCAGCCTGTTTGCCCCCAACTTCCCTCCTCTGCCGGCCTGGTCACCCCTAACTGCCCTCTCCTACAGGGTTGATTGCCTCAAACTGCCCTCTCTTGCAGGCCTGGTGCCTCACAACTGCCCTCCCCTGCGGGCCATCTTGTGGTGGCCATCTTGTGTGTGTCCACATGGGGGCAGGATCTTTGACCACATGGGGGCAGCCATATTGTGTGTTGGAGTGATGGTCAATCTACATATTACTCTTTTATTAGATAGGATAGATGCCTGGTACAGGGGTGGGGGCCAGCTGGTTTGCCCTGAAGGGTGTCCCGGATCACGGTGGGGGTTCCCTTGGGGCTTGGGGCGGCCTGAGCAAGGGGCCTGTGGTGGTTTGCAGGCCAGCCATGCCCCCTGGTGACCCAAGCGGAGGCCCTGGTATCTGGAATTTATTTACTTCTACAATTGAAACTTTGTAGCCTGGAGTGGAGCCAAGCCTCCTGCTCGCTCCGTGGCTGGCAGCCATTTCTGTTGGGGTTAATTCACCTTCTATAATTGAAACTTTGTAGCCTGGAGTGGAGGCCTAGGCCAGCCAGGGCAGGTGGAAAGCTTGGCTTCCTCTGTTGTTGGGGGCAACCCTGGCCTGCTCTCTCCAGCTCCGTGGCTGCTGCCATTTCTGTTTGGATTTGTTTACCTTCTATAATTGAAACTTTGTAGCTTGAGTGGAGGATTAGGCCTGCAAGGAGAGAATCAATGATCAGCTGCCTCCTGCACGCTGGGGATCCAGCCTGCAACCTGGGAATGTGACCTCACTTGGAACTGAACTATGACCTCCTGGTTCATAGGTTGATGCTCAACCACTGAGCCACGCCAGCCAGGCCCCTTTATGTTTCTTGTGCTGCCTGTAAGGGGCTATAATCACTGATCCAGGTTAATCCAACTCTAGCTACATGTAGAACCCCAAGTCAGTAAACATCCTTCTAGTTCAGGGTTTCTCAACCTGGGCATTACTGACATTTTGGACTGGATAATTATTTGTTGTGGGGGCTGTGCAGTGAGTGTGGTAGGATGTAGAGCAACATCCTGGGACTCTGCCCACTAAATGCCTGTAGCACTTCCTCAGTTGAGATAATCAACTCCAAACAGTGCCAAATGTTCTCTCAAGGACAAAAATCAGCACAGCTTGTGGTTTGAAAACCACTGGTATCGTTTATACATAGAACAGAAATTGTTTCTAGTCTTCGAAACGGAAACACAGTCTCTTCCATAGCAAGCCATTTGTCCAAATGCAAGAGAAACATCAAAGGCATGCTCATTGACGCTAGAAGGGAGCATTGGAGTGAATGTTGGGACCATGTCACTGCTAACTTTTGAACCATATTACATTGTTCTGTGGTTAGAAAAGCAACAGAGGACGTGTTTGGAAGGTGCTTGTGAAATGGTCACAAAATCTGCATCACGAATGACCTCATGGGAGTAATTGATGCAAATTCCACATCTCACAAGGTCTCCCTCTTATTCACTCCTAACTCCCAGTCCATTGCCAAGTCTCCTTGCTTCTTCTTGGAGAAAAATGTATTTTGACCCTCTTTGTTTCCATGTCCTTTAACACCCTACAGGTTGAGCCCTTGCCATCTATTGTGAGGTGAAGACTTCCCAAGTAGCTTCCTCGTGTCCATCCTTTTCCCTCTCGAATTTACACAAGCAAGAGCAGCCAGAGGAACCTTGAAAAACATGTCATTCCAATCACGTTAGTCTCCTATGTGCCTAAAACACCCCAATAACATCCCGAAGCTTTTAAATGAGCCCACGGCTCTTACCTCAGAATTAGTGACCAGTCTACATCCAACCAAAGTAGTTCCTGCCACTTTTCCCCTCGCTCACTATGCCTCGGTCATGATGACCTTCTTTAAGTCTGTCTCCCATCTCAGGCCTGTGACCCATACTGTTCCCTCGGCCGGAATGTTTTTACATCCACTCTGCACATGACTGTTCCTCACCTTCAAGTTTCAGCTCCAGCGTACCTTCCCAGATATGCTAATCTGATGCTTTCCCCCCTTTTTTCAACTCTCTTATACCAACCTATTATTTTCCTCCACAACGTATACCCCAGTCCAATGCTTTATTTGCTGCTTAAACTATGGTATGCCTAATGTCTGGCTCACAGATCCGACTCTAAGTCCCATACGGTCAGGGAACACACATGTCTTGTTTGTGTCTGGTGACAACACAGTGCCTCATCCACAGCACAAGTGAGATACAAACGTTAGGGGATGTGAATAATCAATTGTTACATCTCCTAAGCATAACAGAAAAAGCAAGCTTGCCTAGAAATCTAAGCATCCCTCTCTGAGGTTAAAACAACCTAATTATCCCAAAGGGAAAAAAACAACAACCCAGCCTTCTATTTCCAAGGCAGAGGCAGGGGAATAAAGGAGAGCTTGATTGCAAAACCAGGCAGGGTATTCCCACCTCTTCAAAGCGTGAAACTGATCTATCGTTTGTCACCCAAGGAGTCTCTTCTGTCCTTATGTTACTCACCAGAGTTTTATTGTGCTGTGGTCAATCAATACTCTGCAGTAACTCCTGCGAAGGTAAACACGCCAGCTCAGAGAGCCCACAACCCTCTTTGCATTTTTATGTCCTTCATTACAACAAGTGGGCTATTTTTATACCTGTTAGCTGCTAACAACTGGCAAAACCTCAGGCTTGGAATAAAATATGACAAGGCCAACAGAGGTAACAATAACACTGCTTATACTGCAGCCAGCTTGCCATTAATAACAGCAGGAAGAGGGAATGAGGACAAGACAGGGAAAGGTGTCAGGAGGGAAGGGAGGATTTTTAGAACCCAGTGAAAACACTGTCCAGAG
Source organism: Eptesicus fuscus (assembly GCF_027574615.1). Taxonomy (NCBI): domain Eukaryota; kingdom Metazoa; phylum Chordata; class Mammalia; order Chiroptera; family Vespertilionidae; genus Eptesicus; species Eptesicus fuscus. Next base: position 91,761,390 of record NC_072478.1, on the reverse strand, counting down.
GTAGATGGTCAGGTGAGGGTCCCTGGCCAGCCCAGCATGACAACCCGTCTCCCTCTCCATTCCCTTATCCTCTGGCCTGAAATCCTTCAAGATCTTAAATCTTAGAATTAGAGAATTCTCACAGCCTGGCAGGGCCCGATATTTCATAAGGCCAAACAACTGTAAGGTGTTTGGTTCTTAAAAATAATATGACCCATTATTTTGAAACTTTACAAAGTTCTCCCACAACAATATATTTGCACATGGGAGAAAAGAGACAACTACAAAGATGTTCATTGCTCTGTGGATTAATAACAAAAATCTGAAATCATAGAGGAATGGCATATAAATTTTGGCATATGACCTTGGAAAGCTGCTACATAGCTATATTAATTTTACACATCAAAGACTGTACCTGACATTGCATACATTTTATTATTTATACACATCTATTATACATTTTAAGTGGACTTATGGCCCATTTCCAATGCTGAAATATAAGCCCATGAGGCAGAGACCTTGTGCCCAAACCCCATGGGATTCAAAATTGGTGCATGGCAAATGTTTGTGGAATGCATGAAGTCTGTCACCATTAACAAGGTACAGTAAATCCACACAAACTACCAGAGAGACAATTCTAAAACTGCTCTTATTTGCTTAAAAAAAACACGGGGGCGGGGGGAGTGTGCATGAGGATCTGGGAAATGTAGTATTTTAAATGAACTTCCCCACCGCTGCAGCGATGAAGGGCGTACTAGAAAGAGGGGAAATTGATGCTGAGTGCCAAACTACCACATCATTCAAAGCTTTATTTGAAGAAGCTTATTTTCCCAGATGAAAAGTTGAAAACCTTGGTGAAAGCTTTGGAAATCAAAGCCTTTTATAAAATCAAATAAATACTGTCATAGAATTCTTTCATAATTTTGACCTGCATCTGAGACCAAGTTATCTTTTAGAATAAATTGGACAAAACTAGTAGGTGTCGAGCCCCCCTATAAACAAAAGACTCCATGGTAACTTGAGAGAGAGAGAGAGAGAATGACTGTGCCTGGTGTTCTGAGCTGGTTGGACATGAGAGTAGGTTTGATATCCTGAACAAACTGGGCTGAAACCACTTGCTGCAACTCAGGGACCTTGGGGAAAGCACTCATTCCCTCTGAGGCTCAGTGCCATCAGCTTAAAGAATGGACATTATACCTCAAACTGACACAAGATCATTTTAAGGACTGACTGTCTGCATAAGAAATTTAGGACAGCACATGGTAAGTGTTGAATAAATGATGGTTGTGTGGTTTTATTGAGGCTCTGACAAGGAGCTTTACATTCTGAGGGTCCATTTATCAATGCGACATGTTCAAGCAACCTACTGAACCAACATGGCACCTCAAAAATGACACATTTTACCAAGAAAGGGCCGACACGAATGGGGGTAGGGATGATTCTTACAAACTTAGTTTTATTCCTGAAAAGTAATTCAAAGCATGCCAGTTGGGTTAGAATATTTTGTCCCTCCCAATCCTCATCTCCTTTTTACCCTAGAACTTGGCACATTATGAATCTAGAACAAAATGGAGCCTTTGGTATGTTACCCCAGGAAGTAAAGGAGACAGGCACCCTTTAAAGCACCACACTGTGCGAGGAGCAGGCAGGGGCAGGCGCTGTGGAGACCTGTCCTCATTACTTTGCAGCACTCTCCGCCCTTGTTGTATGTGCACTGGTCTAATAAAGGTGTTCCAAGCACGCTCCTCTGCTGCATGCATATGTATGTATTCACTGCACACACGAGCTCTGTAACAACACAGTGTGCCTGCTCCAGCTACAGACTTTCAAAGTAGACATTTCAAAGGGATGAGAAGAAGAATCAAACAGAAATCCGGGTATTTTCTTTTGTACTGTCAGGCCATTGCAATCCCCTGGGGGTGCCTGAAGGGGGCAGCTCGACGTGACTAGCCCATGTCCTTGGCAGCCCTGGAATTACATTAGATCCACAGAGGACAGAACTGGGTCTCCTCACTGACCTGTGCTGCCACCAGGAACATGACAACCCCACAAATGCAGCAGCAGCAGCTCTCCAGCTACTAATTTTAGCTACAGGGACCTTTGGGTTTCTTTTTTAAGATTTTTATCTGTGTGTCTCACTTTTCTGGGATCCTGTGATAACCCCAAGTGCAGTGTCTCCCTTCGTCAGCAGTGACTACTTTGCCACCTTTAAAAACTCCACAGCCAGATTTTCAAAGTGCCCTGCACAGCAAATAACCAAGACCCCTCTTCTCCCAGGGCAAGAGGGTTGCTAACAATTCTTTTCTTCTAGATGATTAGGCCCTTTGAAAGGTTGGGGGAGAAATACTTTGAGTGCAAGCAGTAACATGGGAAGATCCCATCAGAGAGCGAGACGGGGCGGGTTAAAAAGTTATGCTGGTGGTAAGACTGCCCTATTGATCTGAAGTGAGAGAAGTCCCAGGCGGCTAAGAGCTGACCGTGTGCTGTGAGTGAGGGTCCCGTGTTGTCACAACATCTCCCGTTCGCTAATCTTGGCATTGCTTCCTATGGACTTGCAAGAAAAATGAGTTCAAACCAGCCTGTTGGGGTTTTTGTTCTTTCTTCTGTATCTAAGCAAAGACATACTATAAATAAACACAAGCATAGCAATTATCTTGCATTTGCTTCTTTCAAGGGAATTCTAGGGAAAGAGGAGAGTCTGGGACTGTCACCCTGGACAATGGCATGTGAGTAAAAAGAAGGAAATTGTCCTCAATGTGTCTTGCTGTCTGCCCTAGCTACCCGCCCCACCTTTACCCACAATCCTCCGCAGTGACCCCACTTCTACTCTTTCCTCTTCTCTGCAGACAAACCCATCCTAGAAAAGGTATAAGGAGAGAAAATGTCAAATTTCTCCAGGGCAATGCTCACCCTCTAAAGCAGAGGCCAGCAGACTTGTTTCTAGTTTGCCCATATCAAGTATTTTGGCTTTACAGGCCATACCATCTCTTTGTGACTACTATAGATGACCACTGTAGCACTCAGAAGCAGCCAGCAACCGCACACGCACAAGTGAGTGCGGCTGTGTTTAAAACCAAAACAAAACAACAACCAAAAGGCTGTGGGCCTTAGTTTCCTTTCCCTGTTCTAAAAGGCAACTGCCTCCTGAACCCAAAAAAACAGACAAGCAGGCAAGCACCCTGCCACCAATAAACAGAAACAGACAGCCTTGCACTGAGAGCAAGAAAGCTGATTTCTTGGCAAGAACAAAAGGCATTCCTCAGCTCTGGAACGAAGTGGATGTGCTTTTCTCGTGGATGTCATTACAACGGGGAATTTCTCTTTGGATCTCCAAAGGACTCTTGCTGGAATGGAAAATGCAAAGACAAGTGGAATTTTGTGTCTGCTCAGAAAGGAAAGCAAAACTTTTACATTGGATGTCATCCTTTTTTTGGGGGGATATAAGTTTTAAGTCAAAAGTTGCCAGAAGTTGTATCCAGTTACCATGGTGATGGCGTTCTCGCCGGGCATCAGCTGTCTGGAAAATACTGCATCGCATGGGCTTACCCACTGCACCTGTTGCAAAATGTGCCTGGGCCACGGCAGCACTTAGCGAGCTAAGTTTAGCCTGTGAGCAAAGGGACAGCGGGAATCCATCATGTTCTCGGGGACATGCCCCTTGGATCGTGGTCTAGTTACAGAAATAGCTTCCAATGACTGCTCTCCTTGGCGAAAGAAAAGTCACCCACAATTCTCTTTTATCCTGAAGCTAGAAGACACTCCAAAGTAGTAGTTTTTAATATTTGGGGATCTGGAATTACTTCAAGTATTTGATGAAAGCTATATACTCTGCCAGTGAAAAGCAAATACACATTTATATATAATTTTCAAAAGCTTAAAATACTATACACACACACAAACACACACACACACACACACACACACACACACACACACACATGCGCGTGCATGCGTACACACATGCACAAATACACAGACAGGCCAACCCCCAGATCCCAGCATTAGGAACTCCTGCCTCAGAGAGATGATGGTTTTTCCTACCCTCAGGCGAGAACAGAGCCAAGGTCTAGGCCAATCCAATTTCCCCCATAAGCTCCAGGATCCCTCCAGACAGGATGGCAGCATGACAATCCTTTCCCCACCCTGGGAAGACCACGGAATCTCAGCCCTAAGTGTCAGAGCTGTTTCTAGGGCAAGCCACACTCTGACTCAACCCTTTCCCCCTAGATGTTCTCCAAGAACATCCTTGATCAGAACTATCTTTCTCAAAGACAGTTGTCCTTTGACTCCTCACAGGGAGGACAAGAGTAGTTGTTTACTTTGGTGGAGTAACTTGAGAAGAGTTGAGATGGTCTTCTTCTTTCCATTAAAAATTCCTTATTTTAACTTAATCCTTTTTACCAATATCAGTGGTAGAGGTGACATGCTTAAGTTTTATTTGTCATTTGAGTTTGATATCAAAAAGAAAGAGGCCCAGTGTTTATGTTTTAGGTAAAGCCTATAACGAAAGGAATGTAGGCAGGGTCTCCCCCTCTTTCTAGGTGACCATGGGCCAAACTAACCATCGCTAACATTTCTTGAGTGCTGTGCACTTTATAAAGTGCCCTCACTGCATAAGATGGTTTAGTCCTTCCCACAGTGCTATCCAGTAGGTACTGTCACTGTCCCTGTTGCACAGATGTGGAGACTGAGGCTTAGAGAAAGGAAGTGACTTCCTTTTTATTTTTCAATATGATTTTCAATCGATTTTAGAAAGAGAGGAAGAGAGAGGAATAGAGAGATAGAAACTTAGAGACATTCATCAGCTACTTCCTGCACACCCGCTACTGGGGTTGAGCCCTCAACCCAGGTATGTGCCCTGACCAGGAATTGAGCCAGGGACTCCTGATTCATGGGCCGATGCTCAAACACTGAGCCACACCGGCTGGGTGGAAGTGACTTTCTTTGTATCACATAGCTAGTAAGTAGAGCAATGGAGATTCAAGTGCAGCCTCTCTGGCACCAGGGTATGAAGTCTTATCTATACCAAAAGCAGCACATAATTCATAAGTCTTAATTCTATTCTGGCCTCCACAAACAACTAAATAGCCATGGAGAGGTCACTTAATTTTGGGGGGTTTGACTCTAAAATTAAAAGTTTCTATACACACAACACACACACACACACATACACACACACACACACACACACACACACACAATGAGATATTATCCTATCTAATAAAAGAGTAACATGCAAATTGACCATACCTCTGCTACACCCACCAGTCATGCACACCAGCCAATCAGGAGCAAGTATGCAAATTAACCCAACCAAGATGGCTGTGGCCACAGAGTAAACAGGAGGCTTGGGTTTCCCTGGCAATGGAGGAAGCCAAGCATCCTGCAACACCCTGGCCGGCCGTGGACTCCACTCACTCAAGGCTACAAAGTTTCAATTATAGAAGATAAATAAATCCCAACAAAAATGGCTGTGGCCATGGAGCAGAGCGAGCAGGAGGCTTGGGTTTCCCCGGCAATGGAGGAAGCCAAGCTTTCCGCCCGCCCTGGCCTCCGCTCAAAGCTACAAAGTTTCAATTATAGAAGATAAATAAATCCCAGATACCAGGGCCTCCGCTTGGGTCGCCAAGGGGCGTGGCTGGCCTGCAAACCACCACAGGCACCTCGCCCAAGCCACCCCATGCCCCAAGGGAACCCCCACCCTGATCCAGGACACCCTTCAGGGCAAACCAGCCAGCCCCCACCCATGCACTAGGCCTCTATCCTATCTAATAAAAAAGTAATATGCAAATTGACTGTCACTCCAACACACAAGATGGCTACCCCATGTCGACACAAGATGGCGGCCACAAGATGGCCAGCAGGGGAGGGACCAGGTATACAAGGGAGGGCAGTTGTGGGCGATCAGGCCAGCAGGGGAGGGGAGTTGAGAGGGACCAGACCTGCAAGGGAGGGCAGCTGGGGATGATCAAGCCTGCAGGGGAGGGCAGTTAGGGGTGACCAGGCTGGCAGAGGAGGGGAGTTGGGGGCAACCGGGCCTGCAGGGAAGGGCAGTTGTGGGGGACCAGGCCTGCAGGGGGGGGCAGTTAGGGGCAATCGGCTGGCAGGGAAGCAGGTAGGCATCAATCAGGCTGGCAGGGGAGTGGTTAGAGGGTGATCAGGCTGGCAGGCAGAAGCAGTTAGGGGCAATCAGGAAAGCAGGCAGGCGAGCAGTTGGGAGACAGCAGTCCTGGATTGTGAGAGGGGTGTCCGACTGCCCGTTTAGGCCCGATTCTACTGTGATCGGGCCTAAACGGGCAGTCGGACATCCCTCGAGGGGTCCCAGATTGGAGAGGGTGCAGGCTGGGCTGAGGGACAAACACACCTCCCCCTCTGCCCCGTGCATGAATTTCGTGCACCGGGCCTCTAGTGTAGTAATAAAAAAGAATGCAATCTTGCCATTTGTAACAATATGGATGGATCTAGAAGCTATTATGCTAAGTGAAATAAGTCAGACAGAGAAAAACAAATATCATATGGTTTCACTTATATGTGGAATCTAAAAAAAACCCACAACAAACCACCAAATAAACAGACAAAACAAAAACAGACTCATAGGAATTGAGATCAAAGAGATAGTTACCAGAAGTGAGGGGTTAGGGAGATGGGGAACCATGGGAAGGGGAAATAGTCAATAATATAGTGATAATTTTACACAGTGACAGGTGATTACCAGAATTAGTGGGGTGATCACATTTTAAGGCATAAATATATTGATTATACTATACACTTAAAATGATAAAAACCAATATAATATTAGTATATACCAACTATATTGAAAATTTAAAAAAATAATTTAAAAAGTAGACAACCTTAAATATACTTACCACCTGGCTCATTTTATAAACCATGACTTTGATTACCTTTAAGAGCACAAATGTCTTGGCTTTCTTTTTATATTATTGTACATTTCAATAATTCACAAGTAAAAACCAACAAAGAAAAGAAAAGAGAGCCTAAAAGATGGGATGATAATCTGAATTCTCAAATTTGCTTTGGTCACATTTCCCAGATCTGAATTTTATCACATGCCATTATGTTTCCTCAGTTTACTTGGTAAAGATACCATCTATCGGTAGACCTAAACCTTCATCAGCACAGTTCTTTTCTTGCAGAGGTTTAGGTCACCTACTGTCTCTGGAGCTGGTTTCAATGAGGCTGGAGCAAGCAGAGGTAAAGAGGCATGAGAATACCCAGCACCATTGTGTAGGGGGCTCCTCTTTGTGCCAGGGAAGGGGAATCTACTAGGAAACCTGAAAACAGGATGGGCCAGAAGTACTAAGCACAGAAGTCAATCCATCTGCTAGTGAGTTGTATGTCTTGGTTTACCCTTTACTGGCAATAACTTTATACTTTTCTTCTGATAAGGAGGATAAGAGTGACAGCTTCAGTGCAGAGAAACCATTCTGAAACATACAATAAGTAAGAAAATCATAGGCTGAAGTGATTTTAAGAGAAGGCATGAAGTAGGAAGAAGAGTGAGAATTCCACAACCCCAATAACAGAAAGACTTAAATTGAATGGGACAAAATTACCATTATTAAGGAAATTACCATTTACTATGTGACTAACCAAGTGCTAGGTTACCTGCTACCAAATTCGCTCTGCCCAACGAATCAGTGAGAGTTGACATTCCCATCTTACTTATGAGGAAATGGAGCTTGATAGAGTCCATGACTGACTTGCAAAGGCTGCACAGAAAGCAACAGAGCTGGGCATAGAATGCGATTAATATTTTCAATAACATTTCAAAATGTCAAAGAGCTACGGTATGCAGTGTTTCATGACAACATTTTCTAGCTTATATTGCCTATTAGAATGCTCTGCACAAGTCAGGGACACTTTTGACCCCACTATTTGGACTTGCCATTTGATTCTGAGGATGTTCTGACTCCATGTTTATGAAAACACTATTAGCATTATATGAATATAAATGAATATTCTATTGACCATGTGTTTTAGAGTGAACTACTTTAAGCCAATTTAATTTGTCAACCAATATTCTACTCAGTACTATAAAATGGTTACTATTTTTCTGATTTATTTTTATTTTGTTAAAAGTATTTTCACCACAAACCTTTTCTGTGAAAACTTCATTGAGGATTTTACTAAACACTTTGGCCATAGCAAACATTAACTGAGTTTTCTTTTGATTCCAATATTTCTCTCAAGTACAATATTCCTAGGTGAAAATTTTGCAGATCTAGATGTTATCATACGCCATGCAGTCTTGGTCAATTTTATTTCTTGATAACTGTATCTATCAATGATAGTCATTATTTATTAGATAAATGCCTGAGAGGGTGCTTTATATACTAGCTGATTTGTGAGAAAATTGAAGCAATTATCCGTGGACATTCCGGGATTTCTCTATTGTCAAGACGCAATTTAATGGATCACTTACCCTGCTCTTCTGTGTATTTCCAATACCATCATGCCTGTGCAGTTGGTGATTTGTGAAGCAAGAAAAATGTTGGGGTAACAATGGGAAGGTCACTTCCATTGTCTTTGAGAAAGTCATCATCTGCTATTATAATTAATAATAAACTTTCATAATTTTAATGGGGAGAAGAAAGAAAACATATTTGATTGTCTGGAAAATTTTGCATTAGGGAGCAAGCTCAAATACCAGTTTCTTTGGTTCAAATAGTTAATCGGCAACCTAAAGAAGCAATGTCATATTTCAGGCCCACGTTAACCATTTCAATGTTTCTGGCAGAACATGTGGAAAGGGTCAATTACAATTACATTTCATATAGTCAGCTACTCAAAAAAACCTGCAAACCCACCCTCCCTAATTTAGTGATTAGGAAGCAAAATTTCTTAAGGCTTCTTCATACCCGTCACTAATACTATACACTGATTTCATTTCGGAACTTTTTGTGTGTGTGTGTCCTCCACAAAGACTGAGAGAGTAGATCATGGCTATCTGGAGTTTGAACTTTAGAATCAGGTTAACCCATCTTTTTTAAAAAAAAACAAAAAAAAAAAAAAACCCAGTCATAATGAGGCACGAGGGCTGAGGCTGGAATTCAAAGATTGGTGCAAAATTATTATATCTGTTTGCCTTCCGTGATAAAGTAGGAAGTTTATTAGCCAAGCCTGAAAACACGTGGGCTCTAGGCCTCTGCTGCTCTACACTGTCATTCATGAGTTGCTCACTTCTCCTCACTTGTCTAATTCCCCAAATGATGGCGGGGACTGGACATGTTAGAACAGGTAATCCCCATTCTAATTTTCTCTGTGTTCCCCCTTTAGCTCTCTAGCTGCAGACACACATAGAGAATTCATTCATTCATTCACTACAAAATGTTTATTTGTTATCTACTACATTCCAGGCGCTATTCTAAATGCAGGGGGAAATACTGAACAAAACTGACAAAATTCCTGCTTTATGGAGCTTGGATTCCAGAAGACCTCGCTGCTCTCTGAGCTTGCATAGATGCTCAGTCCTGTGGTTTCCAAACCAATTCTCTGTAGCTGTGGAAACGTTTCAGTGATTCCCAGCTGACACTTGCTGTACTTTTTATGTCTTATCTAGTAAATCTCACAGCAACTCCTTGAGTTGGACACAATTAATTTGCCCATTTTTCCAAAGAGGAAAGGGAATGCTTAAAATTGAGAATAACTTGTTCGAGGTCTCAGGAGAGAGGAAGTTGTAGCATTGGAATTTAAATCTTGGGGGTATCTAATGTCAGAGACTTTGATAAGAATGATAGCTATATTCCAAGATCTCTATGAAAACTTTGTACATTGTCCCTCCCAGCAAATGCAATTTCTATGCTTTCCAGGGCATCTGTTGAAGCTAACAAACAATTTAATGCCCACATGGGTAGTCTGTCTTTTCTCTCTGGTGGTCTTGAAGATGCTGTCCTTTTGGCCCAAGATGCTGAAATTATCAAACAGAAACTTTAAAATTAATATGTTCAAAGTGTCAAAAGATATAAAGAAAAATATGAACATTTGAAGAGAGGAGAAATTTAAGTACAGAAATGCAAACAGTGAAACAGAATCTACTGAAGATGTTAGAGATAAAAGAGATGCATATACAAATAAATAATAGAGGTAAGCCATAGAAATTGCCATCAATTCAGTGAGAAAAGTTTTTTTATCTGTTCCTAGAATAATTGGATAGCCATATGAAAAACTAATCCTTTTTTTACAATATACACAAAAATTAATTTGATGTCAATCAGAAATATAAAGATAAAATCCATAACAGTAAAGCTTTTATAAAAATAAAGAATACCTTTGCACTATATAAGCATACAAACATACCATAAAAAAGAATGATAAAGTAGATTTATTCATATTTAAAAATTTTGCTCATCACAAAAAGAAACATTAAGAAAATAAGAAGACAAGCTACAGAATAGGAAAAACTTATAGGAAAAATCTAATAAAAATTTGTATATAAAACAGACACTGAACTCTACAAAACAATAAAATGATAAATAATCCAATAAAACAAGGGCACAAACTCAAGCACACAAATCACAAAAGATGTAGGAATGGCTGTTAGAGGCATAAGAAGGTGCTCAACATCATTAACTACCAGAGAAAAGAAAATTGAAACTACAATAAAATATGACTTCATACCACTAGAATGGTTACATTTTTAAAAATTAAAAACAGCAGTTGGAGAACATGTAGAGAAAGTGAAATTTAAAAAAATATATATTTTATTGATTTTTTACAGAGAGGGATAGAGAGTTAGAAACATCGATGAGAGAGAAACATCAATCAGCTGCCTCCTGCACACCCCCCGACTGGGGATGTGCCCACAACCAAGGTACATGCTCCTGACCGGAATTGAACCTGGGACCCTTCAGTCCGCAGGCCGACGCTCTATCCACTGAGCCAAACCGGTTTCGGCATAAAGTGAAATTTTTATACACTGCTTGTACAAATGCAAAATGCTGCAACATCCTAAGACTCGTTTATCAGTTTCTGTGGTTCTCAAATGAACACCTTTAATTCTTTTAATTATTAAGGAGCCTGAGGAGCTTTTGTTTATATGCTAATTATCTATCAATATTTAACATATCAGAAATTAAAATTGAGAAAAATTTTAAATATTTTCTTATCCATTCACTTTAAAATATCAATGTAATATAATACTTTAATGAGAAAAAACATTTACCAAAACAAAAATAATTAGACTGTCACTGCTTTACATTATTATCAATATCTTTTTAAAAATATATTTGTATTGATTTCAGAGAGGAATGGAGAGGGATAGAGAGATAGAAACATCAATGATGAGAGAGAGTCATTGAACGGCTGCCTCCTGCAAATCCCACACTGGTGATCAAGCAGGCAATCCAGGCAGTGCCCAGACCGGGAACTGAACCATGACCCCCTGGTTCATAGGTTGATGCTCTACCACTGAGCCATGCCAGCTGGGCTATAAATCTCTTTAATACCTGGCTTTATAAAAGACAGTTGCATTCTTAAATCTTTCTCTGCATTCACCCTCTTAATATTGTTTAGGTTGTAGTAGAAGAAGAAAATCTTGTTATAGAGAAAGGAGTTGGAAAAAGCTAGGAATATATATATTATAGGTCAATGCTCAACTACTGAGCAATATTTTTGATGAATTGATTTACTAGGGGTTGTACATTAAAGGAGCTCAAAATAAGTATTTTGAATGACAGAAAGTTATATAGCAATGCGAAGCCCCATCCTGACAACTTTAAGGCAATGGGGTCAATTACAAGAGAGAGGAAATGTGCCCATAATACATTTCTCATCTTGGTGATATTTTCCCTTAATCTTGAATTCTTAGCCCACCTAAAGAATACCCATGTTTGGGGACTGATCTGAGTACCAACCAGTTCCTTTCTCGAGAATATAAATTTGGAATTGAAAAACCCTGGTATGCTTCTTCCGTCATTTGCATAGACAGCAAATTACTGCAAGAGCTGTGGGGAGTGACATATGGAACTGCCATTTGACCTAGTGATTTCACCCCAAGAAATATATCCTAAGAAAGCTGAAACACCAATCAGAAAGAATGTATGCACCTCTGTGTTCATAGCAGCACAATTTACAATAGCTAAGATCTGGAAACAGTCCAAGTGCCCATCAATGGATGAATGGCTAAAAAAGCTGTGGTACATTTACATCATGAAATACTATGCAGCAGTAAAAAAGAGTCTCTTACCCTCTGAGACAGCATGGAGGGACCTGGAGAGTATTATGCTAAGCAATTATAAGGCAATCAGAGAAATTCCACATGATCTCACTCATATGTGGAATCTAAAAACAAAATAAACTAATGAACAAAATAGATCCAGAGACATAACAGCATGGAACAGACTGTTGAATCTCAGAAGGAAGGCAGGGATGGGTGGGTAGGTAGATGGGAAGAGAATAACCAAAGAACTTGTATGCATATATGCATAACCCATGGGCACAGACAATAGTGTGGTGAAGGCCTGGGGTGGGGGCAGGTATGTGCTAGAAGGGGTCAATGAGGCGGGGATGAAGGGGGACATCTATAATACTTTCAACAATAAGGATTAAAAAAAAAAAAAAAGAACTGCGGGAGGACCCACGTGGTGGGTCATGGTCTGCAGAGAGAGAAGCATGGGTCATATGCTCAGAGGAAAATCAAAAGAAGAAAGGATCAGGCCCAGAGAGACAGAGAGCCCAAGTCACCTGGGTTCTGTCACCTCTCCTGGTCCCGGCTTCAGTTCTTCATGCCACACAACTAATTCCTGACATCAACCCTTGTCTCCATGTAACAAACACCCCCACTCCAACACACACATCCTTAGCAATTAACGTCAATTGTGTGGGTTTCTGCTTTTAAGTATAGAGCCTGACAAAGCCATATGTAGAAAAATAAGGTCTTAATGCATTCCAAATATATTCTATTTAAAAAGAGTAAGTATTAGTGACATTGACAGATGCTTCCAAATAGCAGCACCTTGTAAGGTAGCCTTTTGCATCTGTGTCTAACTTGGGCCCAAGCACTCCAAGGGCTGCCAGCAGCACACTAGAGGGCATGCCAAGCCACAGGATAAATAGGATGCATCATCCTACAGTTCAAATTTACTACATATTATGTAATTTAAAATACTTAAAAAAATAAACTAAGACTTTGCATGCATACTTAAGATAAAATAACAGACTTCAAAGAAACTTCCTGCTTGTTGGCAGACTGCTTGAGGCTAAGGTTGAGCCTTCTCCGGTCCCCCACTGCTTTCCCCAGCCAGGGGTTCTTTAGAAGAAACATTTGAACAATATTCATGCATTACAATACCGACAATAGGAACAGTCCAAGAGCAATTCCATTTGTCAGCATGTATAATTTAATCTCAGGTCATCTTCACAGTTAAACCTCTCATTTTCTTCTTATTACTATTAAAGCAAAAAGACAAACACATTATCCAGAAGTCCATGATAGCTTCTGTGAAACATTCTGCCTTAGTTGGTCCACTCCCATTCCACACACTACTGAGTCTGAAATACTGATATCAAAATGAATGTAATATTAATGGGCGTAAACAATTCAAGCTCGAATTTTGAAGTCTAAAAACAAGGCTATTAATTTTATGTCTAAACTTAAGGGCATTTTCAAAGGAAGATTTTACTTACAGGGGACGTTAAATAATTATAGTTTAATAGATAAGGTAAATATTAATGGTATAAATCCAACACATAGTATTGAGTTTAAAAAAATGAGAGAAAAGTCACAGTGTTAAATCATGTATAATCAATTCAAAACAATACAAAACAGTAAGTAGTTCTATATATTTTCCACAAGTATTTACTTATGAGTGTAAAATCCCTAGCAAAAGGTCTAGAAAGATCCACTCCAAACAAGTAACAGTAGTTATCTTTGAGAGAATAGGTCTAGGAGTAGGAAAGAGATGAGCCAGTGTTGATAGGAGGGAAATCAGAGGGTCTATTAACATCGCATTCACATTCTTTTACATGCACATGTTTGTTTGTTTTTCCTTCTAAAAGCAATTATTGTTCAATCATAATGTTTTCAGTCTGTTTTGGACACTGGAGAATCAGAGATAGAGAGAGACCATTACAGAGGCAAAGAAAGAGAGAGAGAAGGGAGAAAAGGAGGGAGGGAGGGATGGAGAAATCTGTAATGTTGCTGCCTATAATGCATAATTAAAAATATATACAAAAAAGGTGTGCTTCTTGGTGGCTTTTTTAAAACATGAAGAGATCCTTTAGTGATTTGCTTTTTTAAATTTCTACTAAAAGTTTATTAATGGTAAATGTGTTTATATTTTAATAATGTTTTAACCCAAGTTTCCTAAGACAAGAGTCATTTGGTCAGCCATAATATTGAGTTAAATTCAATAAACTAAAGGAAAAGATATCATTAAACTGTCTCCAGAGCAATGCCTGCTTTCAGGCTCTTGGTTAAATATCTATAAAAAGACCAACAAGATACTTAGCTCTCTGTTTATTACCATTACTTCCTTGTTGATTTAGTTGGTAATTTCAGCTATGCTTTATTTTGAGTCTGGATTCATTTTCTATTGGCATTGACTCCAAACAAAAGAGTTTTAATGCTCCCTGCTCACTAACTCCCAACCTCTGGTTCTGTGTCAAACAGGTAATAATTTGTAATCAAGCACTAAAACACACTACCCAAGTCTTCCTGCAACCGATTTCTGGATTTTGTTAGAGAATTGTAGAGGTGGTGAATTTTAGAGACAAAATGAACACTGGTTCATCTCTTTCCTACTCTTTTGTGTTTATCTTATTCATCTTTTTATTCCCAAGAGGCCATGCAGAGCCTTGTTCGTGATCTCCCAGCTCATTAGCGAAAGGGCAAGATCTGGACACCAGTTTCCAATCTAGGAGGTTCTTTCTAGCTCCTCTGCCTCTGGGAAAAGGAAATTATCTGGGGTTTTCTACACTGGATTCTGACATCTGTAAACTGAAGCCTCATTCATTTTCTCAGAGGTCCTTGTGGGTTTCACACCTTTTCCTTATTGATCATAGGAGGAATTACTCTCCCTTCTCTTCTGTATAAACATCAAATTTCATTTTTATAAAGGCACCTCACTGTCTCTGTGAAACATCAGTGGTGACAGAGGTAGCCTTCAATGTTTCTTTGTAAATTATGTTTAACTCCATAATAAATGCCAAAAAAGAGGAAATCAAAATTGACAGTGTTGATTTCCATGGACGTAGAAGAATATCCAAACAGGAGAATGAATCAAAGTTTCAACATTTATTACAGTTATAAAATTCTAGGAGAGCCTAGAGACAGCCACATCACACAAAACAATTCTTAATCTTATCATTTTTTAATATGGAATATCTACAGACATATAATTTCAACTTCTATGGGCACCTGGCCTAGGAATTTTTTTTTAACCAAATAAACAGATTTCTCAAAGATTTATTTTGGTATATATTTCTTTATTAAAAATAGTTTATGGACCCAGCTGATTTGGCTCAGTGGATAGAGCATGGGCCCGCAGACTGAAGGGTCCCAGGTTTGATTCTAGTCAAGGGTACGTACCTAAGTTGCAGGTTCCCTGGCCCTGGTCAGGTCCATGCAGGAGGCAACCAATCAATGTGTCTCTCTCACATTGATGTTTCTCTCTGTCTCTCCTTTTACTTTCCACTCTCTCTAAAAATCAATGGAAAAATGTCCTCAGGTGAAGATTAATAAAACAAAACAAAAAAATAGCTCATGGCCCAGCTGGCGTGTTTCAGTGGTTGAGCATTGACATATGAACCAGGAGGTCATGATTAGATTCCTGGTTGGGGCATATGTCTGGGCTGTGGGCTCGATCCCGAGTGTGGGGCATGCAGGAGGAAGCTGATTGATGATTCTCTCATTATTGATATTTCCATCTCTCTCTCCCTTCCTTTCTAAAATCATTAAAAATATATTAAAATAGTTTATGATTTCGATTTTTCTCTAAAAGAGGAATGACATGCTTTTATACAAAATTTAGGAAAATGCAGTTTATGCATGTTTTGATGTGTTCTTTGTATATATCAGGCACTGAGATAATGCACACACATTATCTACTCTGTTAGTCATAATAACCTTAGTGAATTCCTGCAGAATTGCATAACTGAGGCTGAAAGAGAGAGGGAAAATGTCTTGTGTAAGGTCACACAGCTGATAAGCAGAGACACCAGGACTTGAATTGAAGCCTTCTAACCCCAGATCCAAAGCTTTTTGCCTTGCATCATTTGTTTGTCTTGAAATTTGTAAGTCTCAGAACGTGGAACTAATCAAAAGTTCTAGAAATTTGCACAATACTGACTACAAAAGCAGGAATATTATTGCGATCCAATTTGGCACCTGCTCCCATCAAAACTGTCATTTACTTGTTGTTAATCTAACATATTTTTCAGTCTTCACCTTACTTGACCTCCTCACAAGAGTGTTGACACTTCTCTTCTACCATCCTCTCCTTATTGAAACACTTTCATCCCCCTGTTTCCATGGCATCTCACTGCTGTTCTCTTCCCATTTCTTCATCTAGTCATGAAGCCCTTCGAGGCTGCATCCTAGCATCTCTTCTCTTGTCACTCCATACTTGACCATTCATACCCAAAGCTTTGATTTCTATCAACAACTAGGAACTCTTATACTCCAATATTCTCGTATATACTCAAAGGCATCTTTAAATCTTCAATTCAATGTCTCAAAGGTACCCCAGAATTCAGTAAGTCTCAAAAAATACAGATGTCTTCCCTCTCCAAGCCCAGTCTCCTTCCAAGGCTTAACAAATTTGGTGAGCAGCAATGTTTAGGTACACAAGAAGCTTGGAATCACCTTGAACACCAGCTTGCCAAACCTTCAGCCCTAACATCCTATCCACACCAACCCTCACTAAAACTGCTTCTCTCCTTCTCCATTGCTACCTTCCTTGTCTAATCCATCTTTATCTCTTGCCCAGGGACTTCCACTGCCTCCTAACTGATCTCCCAACAACATCCCAATTCATCTTCCACACAGTCATCAGTCATCTTTTCAGACTTCAGTGGCTTGCTCTTAACTTAGGTCCTAAATCATTTTTATTGTCCTACAAAGCTCAGCATGAGCGAGCTTCTACGTGCCTCTTGAGGTTCCTCTTGTACTTCTCTCCTCTTGCTCTCTGTATTCCACTGACCTGGGTTTTACTTTCTAGAAGCCATGCTTCCTTTTGGGCAAAGGACTTTAGCAGATTCTGTTCCCTCTACCAGGAATATCCCATTCTTTTCCATCATTTACTCAAACTCTCTCTCTCTCTCTCTCTCTCTCTCTCTCTCTCTCTCTCTCTCTCTCGTGCAAGCATGCGCGCGCACACACACATCGTACTTTATACTTTATTCTACTCCATTCTTACTTTTTAGAACAGTTCAGGGAAGGCTTTTCCAATACCTCCACACCATCATTGCCTCTGACAGGTTCATTGGTTATATAATGCCAGAGACTTATTTCACTTTATAATTAGAGTTTCATTAGTGTGGCTATTTGTTTAATGTCCATTCCCTCTAAGAAACAGGGGCTGGATTCCCCAGGGCCTATTGAAGCACAAGGCATTGTAGGTACTCAATAAATATAAATGAATGAAACAATTTCTGCTTTTAAAAGGATCCAATATGTGAACCAGAAAGAAACATAGTGCTAAAAATGAAAAGTTTAATTGCTTCCAAAACTATTATTTTAAACTAGAGGCCCAGTGCACAAAATTCATGCACTGGGGGATGGGGGGGGGGCTCCTTCAGCCCAGCCTGCACCCTCTTGCAATCCGGGATCCCTCGGGGGATCTCCAACTGCTGGTTTAGGCCCAATCCCTGGGATCGGGCCTAAACCAGCAGTCAGACATCCCCCTCACAATCCGGGACCACTGGCTCCTAACCACTAGCCTGCCTGCCTGATTGCCCCTAACCACTCTGCCTGCCTGCCTGATCACCCCTAACTGCTTGCCTTCCTGCCTTCCTGCCTGATTGCCCCTAACCACTCTGCCTGCCTGCCTGATCACCCCTAACTGCTCGCCTTCCTGCCTTCCTGCCTGATTGCCCCTAACCACCTCTGCATCGGCACCTGCTGCAGCGGCTTTGTCCGGAATGAAGTCTGGAAGGTCATTACACTGTCCAGTCTAATTAGCATATTACGCTTTTATTATTATAGATAACTAACCTCCCTTTGGGTATTTTTATGGCACTAACAGTATGGTATCTACCAAGTTGTCAATGTCAGAAGCCTGCAAATCATTCTGATTACTTTCTTTCTTTGTATCAGCTTATCCTGCTGCATTTATTTCCGATATCCATCCAGGGTCCCTTCACTTCCCTTCTCTCTAGCACACTGAAACCACCCACTCTAAGGTACTGGGAGGACTGCCAATAACCTCTAGTCTTTCCACTTTCCCATCTTTGTTCTCCTAAAATTATTTCTTTACTCAGAAGCTAGAGTGATTATTGTAAATTAATAAATCAGATCACCTTAATTCCCTGTTTTAAAATCTTTACTATTTAAAAAAAACCCTCTTCCAACACCATTATTCTCCACCATGTCACCATTTTAGTCCTGTTATTACCATGTGACATTGATGAATTCTATCTCACTCTGATAAGGATGTGAACTCCCTGAGGTAAGAAACTGCTATGTGTACCTACTATGCCAGGTGCATGATAAGGACTAAAAACTATTGTTAAATTATTGAATGCATGGTGACTGTTGTCTATTTTTCCAAAATCCCTTTTCAGAAATATTTTGAAGAGCTTGCTTATTGAATGAAATTGCCTCTTTTATCCTAGGTATCTCCCTGAGCTTCTAATACCAGAGAAAACACAAGAAATGCCTTCTAATGATTAGGTCCCCACAGAAAGCTTATTGTATCTTGAATAAAATCTACTTAACAATTCATGACTTTCAGAATTCATATGAAAGAGGGCTAATCTGATCCTCTAATTTCTTATTCTTTCCAGTCCTAATGATAAGTGTGGCTAACAGGGCAACAGGGTAATAATCTTCATTATCTCTTCCTCTTTTCAAAATTGCTCGCTAAGTGCTTCAAATGAAAAGGGGCCCACTGGTGCCCCAGGACAGCTAGTCTAAGTGGTGCTTTTTTGTTTATGCTAATTAAGTAGGTTGCAGACTGGTTACTTAGCAATATCCTTCATTGAGATGCTCAGTGCTGGGAGCTTAATTATATGTTTTAGGCCTAAAGTGGTCATTATTAAGATGTGAGCAGACGATATTCATGGAGTGGATGCTATTATTAGTGTTTCTGGGGTCTGGTATGATAAAACTCTTGGAATGTGCAAAGCCATTTAAGGAAGGATGGCTAAACTGTATTGTGGTGTTTCACTACTGAGCATTAAAAAAGTGTTGGGT